>NC_137008.1:38910722-38925722 GCF_032717465.1 Coenobita brevimanus | reverse complement strand
TATATATATATATATATATATATATTTTAACTTTTATGTTCAGTCGAGTTGTGAAATTTCTGGTAGATGTATGAGTGAATCTAAAAATATGAACACGTAATTATACACGCAGCTTAGACTTATGAAAGTTGATGAAAGTGGAACCTGGATGTGAAGGCCCTTGCATTGAGTAATTTTGCTCACAAGATAAATGTTCAGACGTTAATTACTCCCCCAACAAAAACATGCTGATAGCTCTCCCAAAAGAGGCAAGGTGGACATTTTTTCTGTTTGTCTAAGTAATGAAGTCCCGGCATTTTCAATGAAAGATGTCTCGATTAGGACCTAAGAATGCCTAGGTTAGGCCCGCAGAATGTCAAGATTAGGACCAATGGATGTGCTTTTGCATTTACTTTAGATCCCATTAGTTTTATATAATATGCATATATACCCCTTTGAAGGATAAAATTTAAGGTCCGAAGACTGCCAAGGTTAGATCAGAAGGTTGTCAAAGGGCCATAGGATGCGAAAGCTAAGGCCTCAAAATGCTAAGACTGGAGCCAAAGGATGCCAGTGTCAGGACCAGAATATGCTAAGTTGCGAGTATTCATCCTTATCTTTTAATACTGTGAGCATGTCTTCCAAGCACTACTCTCATGAAGACGCCGTGTGAGCATTTGCCTTAGGAGAAGTCATCGCGGAACCTTTCTCAATAAATGTGGTGGAGATGATGACGGATGACGTTAACGGGTATTGGTGTTCAATCTTCCGTTGATGTGAGGTAGAAGTGCAGAACTTGTCTTTAGAAAAAGGCTTCATAGTTGATGTTTAGAGTAGAAAAAAAAATCGATAACACATCACCTTTTAAAGCACCACCACCACCACCATCATCATCATAACTATTTCCTACTAATAAATCAAGAAGTAGGATGAAAAGCAGAAAAAGGAAACCATGACTTTGTAGTGCCATCTAAAGAGTATGTTCAAAATGAAACAGCCCCACAAGGATATGTTTTCTACACTGCAAATATGATTAAGGTGTTCTGCAACCCTTTTTGGGGTAAAGCCCATTTCATTGACTGAAATTGTTTAAAAAATGGAATCCTGGTTTGATGCATTTCTGTAAGTGGAAAAATTATGAAACAATATTTCCCTTAAGGAAATATCTAGAAGCAGAACGCCGGGGCTCACTGTTCCCATAGGTAGATTGCTTATTACTTCAGTGACCTTTAATTTGCTTCATGATCTTAATTTTCAAACTGGACTTAAATATGGTCAGTAGATACCATTTCCCGAAAAACGAGGTTTTTAGGACATGGCCTTGAAAAGATTGAGCAAAAACAAACAGACAAACATGGACAAAGAGACAGATGCGACCAAAAACATTACTTACCCGCTATGCTGGAGGTAAATATAGAAGGTGGTTCGTATATTGCACACCCCTGACATTTAAGTGCGGTATCTTGTGTCTTGCGAGCAACATTTTAGTCCATGGATCGCAGATTTTTTGGCCGCCTCATGATATTAGTAATCAGCCATACAAATAACGGCGCTAAAAACATAAATTATAATGTATTAAATTGGTTATGGCAAGTTGAAATGATGCAGACACCGATAATGCAGAGCGAGGCATTTCAGCTGCATAACGGGAGTGTACTTACATGAACTACCCAGTACTTGAGACGCAGGATACTTTCGGAAGTGGGATTGAAAAAGTATATATATATATATATATATATATATATATATATATATATATATATATATATATATATATATATATAGATATATATATATATATAGAGGGCACTTTCTGTCTGTCTGGTTGTTCACAAACTACTCCCTCAATTTTCATTTTACCTGGTCTTAACTTACATATTTGGATTCCTTATGACTCAAGGAAGGTTTTAAGACCAAAAAGACCGATGGTTTGAGGGAGGGGGTCAGAGTAGTAAGAAATGCTGTTAATTAACACACATCCATAGTTTTTATCACGCGGTAAATGCAGCGGGGCATTGCCGTAGTTTCATATCTCTGCAGAGAGAGAGAGAGAGAGAGTGAGAGAGAGATGGGGGCAAGGACAGGAGGAGGAAGATAAGGAGCGGGAGGGGGAACGCCGTGAACCCCTGCTAGTGTGGGTGTGTGTGTGTGTGTGTGTGTGTATGTATGTATGTATGTATGTATGTATCTATCTATCTATATATATATATATATATATATATATATATATATATATATATATATATATATATATATATATATATATATATATATATATATATATATATATATATATATATATATATATATATATATATATATACATATATATATATATATATATATATATATATATATATATATATATATAAAGGGTGTCCCTGGAGAAAAGGGCATAACTTTGGAAAATAGCAGATGAGGGAATTTTAAGCAAAAATGAGATATCAGTATGTGTCCAAATCTTAACAGTTTCTGAGCTACAATTTCTGACGACCTTACGAGCAAAAATGATCTCCCTCACAACTCGTCCATAAAGTTATCGCTAACTGCAACCCCGTAATAGTTGAGATTTGGACTCATGTTCATATAGCACTTTTGCTTAAAATGTTCTCATTTATCATTTCCAAAAGTTATGTCCTTTTCCTCCTCGGATACCATTACACACACACACACACACACACACACACACACACATACACACACACACACACACACATATATATATATATATATATATAAATATATATATATATATATATATATATATATATATATATATGAAGAGGGGGGGGAGACACAAATTCACATGATGCACCAGCTGCCAGAGTATTAATAAATGCTTAGCCAAACAAGGCATTTCCTGCTCACGACCCACCATCACTCTCCTTCATTTGCCACAGCTGCAGAATCCGTCTCACTTAACTCGCCAACGCACTCATTAATTCTGCGGCGGAGGAGTGCAGGCAATTAAAATACCAATATAGGGTTAAGTAGTGTCGGGGTTATGGAGGGGAGGGGAAACTGATCGGAGGAGGACTGTAGTAGGAAAGCTAGACCACGGACGACTGGGAGGGATACAGTGGATGTGTACATGCAGAAGGAAGGCTTGGACTGGCGGAAGGAAGAGGAGAATAGGAGGAAGAAGTGAAAGAATGCATATGAGGAAGAGCGTGGATTGATGAAATGGAAAAATAGACGGGAGAGGGTGTCTTGGACTGACACAGAAGAGAAATATGGTACTGTATTTTGAGTGGAGTAGGATGAAAAGATGGAACAGCATATGGGGGAACGTGCCTTGGGTTGGTACAAAGAAGTAGAGATAATGATGCACTGAGAAGGGTGGACGGAAAAAATGGAAGAAAGTACTTAAAGGAGGGCGTTTGGGATTGCAAAGAAAGTGGAGAGTGTCTAAAAAAAATGAATGGAATAAGCGGAAGAGGATATTGAGGGAGGGCGTCTTGGATTATCAGAATGGAATTGAAATGAGGGATGCTTTGAGAGGAATGAATGGAATCAGATGGAAGGAAAAAGTGGGAGAGAAGATGAGGGACTGGTGGCTTGGGTTGACGGGAAAGAGTGGAATTAAGTTCTGATTAAAATGCTAGGCGGTTTATTGATAGTGGACACTCGGGGATTGAGTGTCTGGTAATTTATGCAGAGACGGACACAGTGACTGACAAACAGACAGACAGACAGACAGACAAATAGATTCACTAATTGCCTGACTGACAGATAGACAGACAGATAGACAGACAAATAGATTCACTGATTGCCTGACTGACAGATAGACAGACAGAACGACGAAGCCAGACAGACAAACAGATCAGATAGATACAAACATACCCAATTTTTACGTCAACAGTGTAATTTTGTTCAGGTTGTCAGGTGTGGAATTTTTTAATCCAAACCCAAGGCAAACCAAAACACCTGCGACCAAGTTCACTGACAGACTTTTTTTTTTTTTTTTTTTGTCATTGGGAGGGCAATGAAGGAAGAATGCAGAATATTCCCACATCTTGTGTTCTTCTGCAAAAACAAATCTTAATTGCGAGAAAAATGATCGTAGGGCTCCTTGTGAATCTTAACCCTGGCCTATATTTTAATTCCCCTAGTCCCCGGACTCTTTTATTAAAGTTTATTCTTGATACTTCCAAATGGTATTATTAAACATGAGAGGCTTTCTGTGCTGAAGAAATTAATGGAGGCTAAATCCACCTTCTCCAGTTCGAAAGTCTCCTTTAAGCCGAATAAAAGCGTCTGAAGGTAGCAACAATAAGTTACAATTTACGTCGTCTAATTAAAGGAGCATATGACATAACCTGGGATGGGACGGTGGTAAAAGATACAGACAACCTGGGACTTGTTTTTACCTTCTAATTGTGTTGAGCGCCAAATGTGGATTTCCTTACACCTGCCCCGAGCCACACCTGTCCCACCACCACCTGCACACACCTAATCTGCCCTGATATTTTAATGGCGACCGAAGAAGTTTAGACAGGTGTCCTTCGCTTCCTGTTGGTCTGAGCGGGTAGACAGGTTGGGAAGGAGGGTGTGTGTGGAGGGGGGAAGACAGAAGAGGGGGGTCCAGATAAGAGGAGGGGAAGAGGGGAGGGTGATCCAAAGAGGAGGTGGATAGTGTGATATGCGAAATCTGTTAGATAAAGAGGTGTGGAGAAGGGGAATCCAAATAGAGTGAAGAGTAATGGAAGGTTGATACAAACAGGGGAAAGGATGGAGAGTGCGAACCAAAGTAGGGAAAGGAGAAAGGGTTGAGGAAAGATAGATAGAAGGAACGAGGAGTGGTGCGAGTATCTGGAGAAAAGGGAGATGTAGAAAGAGAGAGGTGTGGAGAGGAGGGAGGTGTGCAGCTGGGGGATCCAGAGGGGGAGGGGGGGACGGCTAGCACTGCGTAAGTAAAGGACAAGTGAGGCTGATTACATAAGAAGTTTAGGCGGGAAATTAGAGGGACGGGGCGAAGGTAAGGGAAGGGGGAATGGGGACTCAAAGGGGGTACAGAGAGGGAAGAAAGATTAAATGAGGGGTACAGGAAGGGTAGGGAGGCCTGCAGAGGGACGGGGAGGGAGGAAGAGGGAGGACAAGAGCAGGGTAAGGGACGGCCAGGGTATGGATGACTATATAATGATATGATTATTGGGAGTTAATCTGTCGGAGGAAGGGTTGGAGGTAAGGGTAGGGAAGAGAAGTAGGTGAAAAGGATGGCGGGACGTGGTGTGAATGAGTGGATAGAGGATGAGGGTAGGGGAAGACCTTTTATTTGGGGAAGTAATGATGGGAGTTGGTGAAGAATTGAAATGGAGAAAGGGTACCTGAAGGAAGCTGAAATTTTGAATTTAAGAAGAGTGAGAGTGAGACTGGAGTCAGTGGGTTGGGACGGTGGGATGTGAGTGGGGGTAAGAGTGGAGTAGGCTGGGAATAGGGAGGATGTAGTGGGGTGAAGAGTAACGGGTGGGAGGGGGACCAGGAGGAGTGATGTTCATGGTGATAAAAGAAGTGACTGGTGATGATACTAAGGAAAGAAGACCGAAGAGAGACTCGTGTGTGTGTGTGTGTGTGTGTGTGTGTGTGTGTGTGTGTGTGTGTGTGTGTGTGTGTGTGTGTGTGTGTGTGTGTGTGTGTGTGTGTGTGTGTGTGTGTGTGTGTGTGTGTGTGTGTGTGTGTGTGTGTGTGTGTGTGTGTGTGTGTGTGTGTGTGTGTGTGTGTGTGTGTGTGTGTGTGTGTGTGTGTGTGTGTGTGTGTGTGTGTGTGTGTGTGTGTGTGTGTGTGTGTGTGTGTGTGTGTGTGTGTGTGTGTGTGTGTGTGTGTGTGTGTGTGTGTGTGTGTGTGTGTGTGTGTGTGTGTGTGTGTGTGTGTGTGTGTGTGTGTGTGTGTGTGTGTGTGTGTGTGTGTGTGTGTGTGTGTGTGTGTGTGTGTGTGTGTGTGTGTGTGTGTGTGTGTGTGTGTGTGTGTGTGTGTGTGTGTGTGTGTGTGTGTGTGTGTGTGTGTGTGTGTGTGTGTGTGTGTGTGTGTGTGTGTGTGTGTGTGTGTGTGTGTGTGTGTGTGTGTGTGTGTGTGTGTGTGTGTGTGTGTGTGTGTGTGTGTGTGTGTGTGTGTGTGTGTGTGTGTGTGTGTGTGTGTGTGTGTGTGTGTGTGTGTGTGTGTGTGTGTGTGTGTGTGTGTGTGTGTGTGTGTGTGTGTGTGTGTGTGTGTGTGTGTGTGTGTGTGTGTGTGTGTGTGTGTGTGTGTGTGTGTGTGTGTGTGTGTGTGTGTGTGTGTGTGTGTGTGTGTGTGGAGCGAGGTTATTTTAGAGTTGGAGGATTGTGAGAGAGTAGTCGTGTGTGGTGAGGCTGGTAGGGGTTGTTAGGGGTTGTGGTGTGTGGTGGGTGGGGTAGTCGCTCGGGGCGTGGCGTGCGGTGATGCAGGAAGCGACACTCACCAACTGGAGGATTACATGCCAATTACCCACACGATAATGCTGACTCCAGGTGCAGAAGGGACTGGGGGATTGGTTCTGTGCAGGGAGGGAGGAAAGGGTGAGGTGGGGAAGAAAGGAGAGGGAAAGAGACAGGAGCTGGGGAGGGAAGGGTGAGATGGGTAGGAGAGGAGAGGTAAGGAGACAGAGGTAGGGGAGGGGAAGTGGTATGCAGTGAGAATAGAGGTCATGGTAGGAATAATACTAATGATGGAGACAATGATAGATCGAAAATAGAGGAGAAGGGAATGGAAGGACGGGGAGGGAAAGAGTGGAATGTGGAATGGAAGGACGGGGAGGAGAGGGGTGGAATGGGGAGTGGAAGGACGGGGAAGAGAGGGGTGGAACAGGGAATGGAAGGGGAAGGGAGTGGAAGAAAAGGGAGGGAATTGGGTAAGGATAAGGGAATGGGCAAGGACTAGGGTGGTGATGGGATCCAGACATGTGGATAAGCGGTTGGGGAATGTATGTGGTTTTGTGGTATGTGGTTATGTGGTGATGGAGTGTAAATGAAACAGCAGAACATAGAACAGGAGACTGGAGAGCATGGCAAAAATGAAAATGGATTGGAAGGGTGTGTGTGCGAAAGATGAGGGTGGAATGAGTCACTGTGGGTGAGGGAATGGTGGGATGGGATGGGACAGTGTGTGAGAGGTAAAAGTGTGATGGGAGAGTGTGTGAATGGTGGGGTGTGATCGAACAGTGTGTGAGAGGTGAGAGTTAGATGGAACGGTGTGAGAAAGGTAAGAGTGAGAGGAAACAGTGTGAGAAAGGTAAGAGTGAGATGGAACACTATGGAAAAGGTGTGGGTGCATTAGGATGTGACATTGTGGGGGGTGGAATGGAACAATCTGGGAGAGGTGAGGGTAGGATGGGATTGGACAGGGTGTGAGAGGAGAGGGTTAGCTAGGACAGTGTGGGAGAGGCGAGGGTAGAATCAGATGTGTCTGTGGGAGGGGTCAGGGTAGGATGGGATGGAACAGTGAGAAGGGTAAGGGTAGGATGAGATGGGACAGTGAGAGGTGTGGGTAGGATGGTACAATGTGGAAGAGTTGAGGGGTGAGAAGTAACAGTCTGGAAGAGGTGCGAGTGGTGTGGCTCAGTGTGGGAGTGATAAGAGTGGGAGGAGATGGAGCAGTGTGGAAGATGTCACCCACGTCACGAATACAAGAAGTGGAAATGATTTATTGGGGAGAAGGATTTCGTGACGCTGAGTGACAGACAGACACAAGGGGGTTGTGAGGAAGCGTTGTGGTGCTCATGTGGATGTGGTGGAAAGCATTAAGATAGGTACTCTGAGATGATTTGGTTATGTGGAGAGAATAGAGAACATGAGATTTAACAGGGCAGTGTGTGTGTGTGTGTGTGTGTGTGTGTGTGTGTGTGTGTGTGTGTGTGTGTGTGTGTGTGTGTGTGTGTGTGTGAGAGAGAGAGAGAGAGAGAGAGAGAGACAGAGACAGAGACAGAGCGGATGGGGGAGGGGGAGGGAAAAGGGATGAACTGAGGATGAGACGAAGAGATGGGCTGGAAATATTTAAATGAGTTAGGAGGACGTGAACTGGAGAAGAGCAGCCAGATAAATAATGTGAGTGACACTGAGGCGATCTGCTGTGTTCACTCCTTCCGGTATCATGATAAGTAGATGGATAAATATTCTTGCTCTCTTTCATACACACACACACACACACATTATATATATATATATATATATATATATATATATATATATATATATATATATATATATATATATATATATATATATATATATATATATATATATAATGATCTTTGCTTTTCTCTGTACAGCCAGAACAACTCTTGTATTATATACCAAGCTGAGAATGAGTCGTAAGAGCCCAACAGTGTCAAAATGTTCAGAACGATGACGTTTTTTTTTTCTTTTATTTATTCTTGCCGGACGATTCTATAAAGGTTTCGATCTTCTTTCTGTACTTTGTTTATACCTATTCATGCAGACGACCGACGGAGACCCTCCTGTTTTAAGGTGGTTGAACTCTCAGGTTCCATTTATTAAGAAATAAATAAATAAATAAATGTGACTGCAGGAAGGCGTATTCAAACCTCAAAGTTATGACGGTTAATCGGAGAACACCTGTAAGGACAAGAAATAATTAGAATGCAATTCTCTCAACGCAATTAACGAGAGTGAAAGGTTAAACTTTTTTTGATCTGATTTAATATCGGAAATTGGAGGGTTACTCCTCCCTTAACAATCTTAGGTGTTATTAATATGTAGGTAAGTTCGCTGTTCCACATACCGGAGGCGGATCCAATAATTTTTTGCACTGTCTAAAAATCCCATTCCCTCCTCCTTAGTGGACATAACATATAACTAATAGTAGGCTACTGTAGTCTAGTTTTGTCAGACCATTCTAAAACTTACCAAAACTTTTGAGGAATGTCAGAGCAGAATTATAGTACTGCTTTCCTTCATTTTCCTTCAACATCTTTTAACACTGTAGGGTCGAAGATGTTTACCTAGTGAAAATCCCAACCCTACAGTCCTGAAATCGCTCATGCAAACTATTTTCCTTCCGTCTCGTGACATCCCCCCTCTTCTCTCTCTCTCTCTCTCTCTCTCACACACACACACACACACACACACACACAACTAAACAATGCAGGCTTAGAGTTACGAGTCCACTAAGTTACCCTCATTTTATATTTCACCCTTTTCGCCATTTTTCCTCACCGTGGGATAAATAATTGCTTCATTTTCCCCGGGTGTGGGAGCTGAGAGTGGCCTGTAAACCGTGAAAACTTTAATTGAAGGCTATTAGTCCACTTTTTCCCGGGATCACATACATTACCTGCACGAAATGCTTTATCTAAAAATCCCCACTGCAATTAGGGGGCATAAGTCAAGATTGATTAGGGTACAGCTTAAAGTTTTCTCAATTAAAATGTTTTCCAAGGTTATGGATGGAGGCGGTCGTTAGTTACCGCAGGACAAGCAATGATGACACACCCCTTCATAAATTCACGTATATTTTAGGCCGGGGTTGACAGAGGAGTTTAGGAGGGCTGGGAGGAGAGGGAGAGGTTGACTGAAAACGAAGCAGGTGAGTATAGGACAGCGGGGTGGTTGGGAGAATAAGGTAGGGAGGGCAGGAGAGTGTAGTGGTTAAGAAAATGAAATGGGGGAGGTATGAGTGGGTTGGTTGGAGAATAAGGTGGGAAGGGTGTTGTAAGAGAGTACAATGGCTGAGAGAATATGGTGGGGGAATGTAGGAGAGTAAGAGAAAGATAGCAGAGAGATTTTATGTGGGGGATTGTAGGAGAGACGGGATGTTGCGAAGACAGAAAGATATTTGCCGAGGACAAGGTGAGAGAATGGAAGGGAGTGAAATGGTAGAGAAACGCAAAGGTAAACCGAGAATCATGTGTAGCAACAAACTAAGCGAGTATTCGATGGAGCAGAAGAGGTAGATCGAAAACCAACATGAAAGGCAAGAAGGGACAGTGTGCAAAGAAGGGTGTACTAGTTAAGGGGTGTTTGGGAGAAGAGGAGGTTGGCAAAAACAAAGTGGTTGAATAAGGTGGGGGAGTGCACGAAGGGAGGTGTGTGAGAGTTGGGGTGAGCGGGAGGAGAAGTAGGCAGTGAAAAAGGTGGAAGGGAGGGGTGGTGGAGTACTGTGTATGTAAGGAAGGGTGTACTAGAGTCAGGTGTTAGGGAGCTGAGAGAAGAAGTAGGTAAGACAAAAGTGGAGGCTTTAAGATGGGGAAGAATGTACGAGTGAAGGTGCATGAAAGTACTGTAACTGGGAGAAGATGTAGGCTGAGAAGCAGGTAGATAGCCAAGATAAGGTATTTGAGGGAGTATAACACTGGGGTGCCCGGGAGAAACAGACATAGAGCAAAAACAGTGGAGTGGAAAAATAAGGACAGACAATGAACAAGAAAGGGATTATGAGAGTGAGGTGAATAGTGTGAACGAGGGAGAGTGTATGAAACTGAAGTGAGATACAGTGAACTTGGGAGGGTGAATGAAAGTGAAGTGAGATAGAATGAACAAGGGAGTTGTATGAGAGTTAAGTGAGATAGAGTGAATGAGGGAGGGTGTATAACGGTGAAGTGAGATAGAGTGAATAAGGAAGCGTGTATGAGTGAAGTGAGACAGAGTGAAGGAGGGAGGGAGTATGTGAGTGAAGTGAGATAGAGTGAATGAGGGAGGGTGTATGAGAGTGAAATGAGATTGAGTGAACGAGGGAGGGTGTATAACGGTGAAGTGAGATAGAGTGAACGAAGGAGGGGTGTATGAGAGTGAAGTGAGATAGACTGAACATGGAAGGGTGTATAACAGTGAAGTAAGATAGTGAATGAGGGAGGGTGTATGAGTGAAGTGAGATAGAGTGAAAGAGAGTGTATCAGAGTGAAGTGATTGGGAAAGCTGAAAATCTCTGGTAGAAAAGGCAATGAGTGGGGTATAATAGTGGGGATGATTTGTGGTGGGGGACGGGGCTTGCACAGGCGTAACTCCCTCAGTCCGGTGACCTCTTTTTTTAGTTTATTTTTATTACTTCCAGACGTTTTCATTCAACTTGGAAAAAAGGCTCTACTATTGAAAGGGATGAGTGAAAGCTATATTTAACTTCTCAATTTCAAAAAGTATCTCCCTAGCGAATAAAAATCGTCTGGTGGTTGTTAGTCTTTTTACCTGTACTGAAAGAGTTAAGGGACCGATATTTCATAGGTTTTAAAGCCTCTTAACATCTCTCCCATATCAGCTTATTTCCGCAAAATTGACGCTGACATTCTCTTGTGATATACGCTATTTACGCAAACCATGCCGATAGGAAATGATAACAGAAACAGAGAAGACTATTAGCATATTGATATATTCCTGCATTTTACTTATGCAATCTATGTCGAATCTAGAAAGCTATCGATAACATGCACGTGAATTAAAAGCCGTAAGATGCAAAACATATACCTATAACTTACACTAGAAGCAGTTTGCATAATATAAACTGAGAGAAATACGCCGGCAAAGATGAGGTGCTAAGGAAAACCTTCCAAGTCCATGAGAATGAATAGTGGGGTATCTTGTGAAGGAAAAAAAAAAAAAATCCGCCATGGATGAGGTGGTTGGGAGTCGTCCAAACCCACACAAATTTATACGATGTGCGTGAAATTATCTGCAAGTCCTGTGCTGAGAATACACTGTCAAGGAAGAGGCGCTAGAGAATCTTCAAAGCCCAAGAAAACAGTTAAGTATGCGGGTGTTAGGGAGTCTTGTGCAGAAAATATACTGCCTAGGTAGAGATGGCATGGAGCCTTGTATACCCACAGTATTATATATATATATATATATATATATATATATATATATATATATATATATATATATATATATATATATATATATATATATACACACACACACACACACAAGATAATGTTATCGGGTCGTGTGAAGAAAAGAGTAAAGAAGTTATAGGGAGTCTTCTAAGCCCAACAGCATATTAAATGCAAGTTAACGAGTACTTTGGAGAAAAAGAAGAGGTGTGGGAGAGTCTCCTAAGGCCATGAAACTATGGTGTAGTGACGGTTTCGCAGTGCAGTGATGGTGAAGTACGGTATGTGGTTATCGTACATACTGGTATACCAGGCAACTAACCACCTTCTACAAAGTGACGGTCAATTTATTATCATCATCACCACCACCACCACCACAACAATCACCATCATCACCATCATCATCATCATCATCTTCACTGGTAAGCGACTTTACGAAGCAGGGAGAAATCCCCAGCAGGGAAAGAGTTAATAGCGATTATTTCTATCCTCTTCAGTATGAGTGATCTGGTGCAGGCAAGAATAAAATCGTCTTGTGGTACCAAAGGCAATCTAAAAAGGGGCAGGATTAATGAATACAGTTTCTCACGCATTTACTACATGTCTTCTTTACGCAACATAATATCCTCCTTTGCTAGCAGGAACAAAATATAAAAAGATCATCGAAGTAAAAGGGTTAATAAGATGGTGAACAGCCGTGTCGTGCCAGGTTAACCCTTTCACAACCATGACCGTTTATTTTATTTATGATATTTACAAACGATTTTTTTTTAGCTTCGGAGGGAGTTTGCGAACTGGAGAGGTTATATACATCCTTCATTAACCCCTTCAGTAATCCTTCATTAACCCCTTCAGTAATCCTTCATTAACCCCTTCAGTAATCCTTCATTAACCCCTTCAGTAATCCTTCATTAACCCCTTCAGTAATCCTTCATTAACCCCTTCAGTAATCCTTCATTAACCCCTTCAGTAATCCTTCATTAACCCCTTCAGTAATCCTTCATTAACCCCTTCAGTAATCCTTCATTAACCCCTTCAGTAATCCTTCATTAACCCCTTCAGTAAGAGACAACCCTCCTAAGCTAATTAAAAAATTGTGTAATGGCGTCGAAAATAAGGTATAAAAATAGATGTCACCGTAGTGAAGAGTTGACACGGTCCTGAGTGTGGGTTTGTCTGTTTGTCTGTCTGCCTGTCTATATATTTATCCATCAGTTACCTTACGCCTCACGGTGAGAGCAGTGGCTCGACAACACGACGTCCAGCAGTCTCTGTCCCAACTCAGTAACGACCCTTCCTCCCCCGAGCTATGAAACTGGGGAAAACACACACACACACACACACACACACACACACACACACACAACGTGCGCGCGCGCGGGCATATATTCACACAGCAACATATATATGCGTACATAAAACAATCATACGCATACGCGCGGAGACAGAAACAGTGGTATACACACAGATATCAGTAGCGTAACTACAGATGGGACACCATGTTAGACCCTTGGACCTCCCCACTGAAATATCGGACAACTGAATAATGAGGACATTGTGTATCAGTTGTCTCCCCAACTTAACCCCTCCTTATCCCCTCCTCCTCCCCTCTTTCCCCACCATCTGCAGAGAACAGGTTACGACACGGAAAAAAGACATGTTCTCTCTCTCTCTCTCTCTCTCTCTCTCTCTTTATAAAATTTTTGTTGTGTCGCTTCCATGATTTAACTCCATCATCGTCTGGACAAATCGAATACTCCGTTCCAGCGAACGTCAGACGATTTTCCTTAGCTAAGAGTTACAGATGCCTAAGAGTAGTAATCAACTCCAACTATCTATCACAAAAGAGAGGGATTAGATTAGATTTTATGCTTATCGACTGGTCGGGATCACTGAGACGGAGAATCAATTTTTGCAAAACTTTAATTTTCCCTACAAATGACCCGGAACAGTCAAATTACAGCTGAGTCAACAGAGACGCAGGAATAACAAACTTTGCCTAACACTCTAACCAGCCCAACAATAGAACACTTGGTTTTCCAACTGCGAAATGAATTTTCTACCTCTGCGCCAACACCCCATTCTCATGCAGGTCACCCTACACGATTCTTGTATCACCCCCGTCGACTGAAGACTTGGAAATAATATGATGAGGCAAGTGGGTACAAGCAGGTGCTAATGACCAGCTTGACCCTCCTGTGCTGTGTAGAGACTGCGTCCTCCACTGTCTCATACGTAATGGGTCCGTGCATCTCGAAATGAATGGATTTTGACACCGGATTTTTTTCTGATTGGTTTTCTTTGAGAGGGATATCTTTTACTTGCTTTCAGTCTTTGGTTCCTTCTTTCTACGACAAAAAATATACACCATACCTCAGTCGTGCGAACATAAGCTGGTTGTAGATATATCTGACTTTCGCAGCCCTAAATTCTGAATCACTCACGAGGATCCATGATGATTACAGAGTTGCGTACGAGAACACATAGCAACAAATCCAGTGATTACCTCTGACGCTGTTTGTCAAGGTTAGTTATGGATTAAATTTTTAGAAAAATAAGGAATGAAAGGCTAAATACCTGTGGAATCTGTCTTTCCCCCCCCCCCAAAAAAAAAAAAAAAAAAATCTATTGGCTCATTTAGAGATATCTGGATACGTTTCGTTTGTAAGACCAGAAGTCGTAAGAGGAAAGGATAGACTGAGAAAAATGCTGTATCATAACTGGCCACATGACTAAGTAAACGACAGAGAACACCCGTGAATACAAGAAATGTGAAAGTGAGGGGGGGGGGGGAGTAGTCAGTGAGAGGTTGGGAGACGATAGGACGATAACCTCCGATTCCACCTTGGCAAAATGTATTGTATGTAGTGAACCCCCACCCAATACACGAAAGATGTACTCCAAACTGGGACCGAAAAAGGAATTTGGGCTGAAATTCACAAAGCAAAGTATAATAATTCCCTTTTCGTAACTAAAATTTGGTTTAATAGGAAAAAGAAAGCCAAGAAAGTGTAAAATCCTGCTCTCACTGAAAACAATGCCTTAGTCGCGATAGGGAGTTGATCCTAACTACAGGCACAGGCAGCTCTGGTGTGGGAAAGCGGAAAACATGTCAGAATCTTCCCATGTCTCTCTGACTTTCATGTAAATACAAATTATAGCCACGATATGGAAACAGTCGTACTCCTAAATTTTAGTCCCAGTCGAGTGCGTTACTACTAAGGAGAGGC
>NC_137008.1:38750722-38905722 GCF_032717465.1 Coenobita brevimanus | reverse complement strand
GCTCTTTGCCAACGAACACTCTAGCCGAGGAGACGGAGAAGCATGTACCTGGCTGCAAGCTCTGCAAGCAACGGATATCTGCTCTGTGTTGTGCCAATGCTAACGGCATGCACCGGCTCAAGCCCGTTATTGTTGGCCGTGCAAAGCAGCCTCAGTGTCTTCGAGGGGTGATGGATGTCCTTCCTGTCGTCTGGTACCATTCCTTGAAGGCATGGTTCACAGCCCAGATCTTCAAAGACAGGTTCCACTGCCATTTCGTCAAGGAGGTCATCCATTACCAGACGGAGAAACTGGGAATCCCACGTGACCAGGTAAAGGCCCTCCTTCTCCTCGACAATGCACCTGCCCACCCATGCAACAAGGAGTTGGTGGCTGAGAATGGGCGCATTAGGTGCATGTTTCTGCCACCTAATACTACGCTCTCATCCAACCAATGGACCAAGGAGTGATCATGGCAATGAAGAGGTTGTACCGATGGAAGTTCCTGGACAAGGTGATGGTTGTTCTCGAGGACGAGGACGAGCGCAGGGAGGGAAGGGACACGCGAGGCCAGCGGACTTTGGAAAACCTTCGCCGCTACAACATCAAGTCTGTCATCTACAACTGGGCCAGTGCATGGAAGGAAATCCCTGTCAAGACTCTAGAAAATGGTTGGTCTCATCCACAGAGGTAGGAGTAGGGTAGAGTCGGCGGGAGAAGGCTCCGGTGAAGCCAGAGAAATGTCAAACGGCCATATTGGTCAAGTCAAGAGGTCACGGCAACACCTACCTGACTTCAAGAAGATTGATGAAGTAACTAGAGGAAATTGCATGCCTTTGGAATCCGTTTCTATTCTATCTGCTTCTAGTTACTCCTGCAGTCCTCATGTGCCATCTTATACTGTAATCAATTCTTCTTTTGATAAACACAGGGTCATAGAGCACGAATTCCTTAATGAGAGGGAAGAATATGATTTACTTTTAGCATCGGAAAATAGGAACATTATTTCAAGTAATGTAATTTCTCCCTGTTCTGATAAAATAGTAGGCTACATAGCTGGTTTTGTGTATCTTAAACTTAAAAGGTGTTAGAAGTGTGAAGAGTGCTGCCAAGCTCTGTTTAGCCATAACACAGAGGAATTCCATAATCTCATTGCTGTAAAAAAAGGGGAAATCTATGTTTTCCATCTAAAGATGTATTCACCATATGTATTTTGTGGGAAAAAATATTAAGAGAAAAGGTGCTGAAAAGCAGCGAGTCAAAATGGGTGTCAAAATTATCCAACTATGTTTGTCAAGTCATTGTTGTTGAGGTTTTATCCACAAGACAAACTTATCTTCACCACTTTAGAAAGTCAAACGTCTGCCAGTGACCCTCTGCACAACCACCTTGTCTTACTTAGCAAAGCAGTCGCAGAGACATATTTACAAGTGCGGTATTCCTAAGCAGGAAAGCACTTTACAGCAAGAAATATTGACTTAAAAAATGTCAAGAGTAGGACTGCTATGAATAAGGTAGTACTGTTTAGTGGTTTGTGAATAAAGCATGAGTAAATAATTTGTTGCCATATAAAGTCTCAAATGTATAAACGGTTGTTTCTATATCCTTTTAGGTTAGTATGCAAAAAAAGATGAATAAATAAAGATAATACATATTTTTTTCTATTTGCAACTAAGAAAACACTCGCATCTAATCAGCGGAACCAAGTCAAACAGCTGTCAAAGGGGTTGCTGCCAAATTGGTCGAGTCAGGTCTGTCGGCCTCACTCTGACCTACCCTTAGATAATCCCATATGCCGCCTCTACCCTACTCCTACCTCTATGGTCTCATCCGCGTCTCGGAATGGATGTGGAGCACGATTTCCTAGGTTTTGACGTGGATGACTTCCAAGCACGTCTACATGTGCATGGGGACGATGCTGATGTGGACGAAGTGCGTGAGTGGTTGGATGACGACGAGGGCGATCCTGGGTATCAGACATTGTCTGATATCGAGATCGCATCTTCAGTTGCAGGTGTCAGTACCGAGCTTGAAGATTCCGACGAGGACGGCGACGATGATGCAGACTCCTCTCAGCGTGACACTACTCCAGCCATCCCCAAGCTGAGCGCACTCCGGGAACACCTAGAGTTCGTTCTGGACTACCTGGAGCACCCGGACTGCAACAGGGAGATGAGGCCCTTGGGACTTGTGGAGGAAGTGCGCGCTTTCAGGCAGCGCATCATTAATTGTCAAAATCGTCGTTCCTTGCGTCAATCAACCACTGACAGCTTTTTCAGGCCCGTGACCCCTGTTGTGCCCAGCCCTGGCTCCACTCCATTGCCTCCCCAAGACAGGCCCTCATGCCCTGAGCCACAGCCCAGCACATCAGGCACGGTGGAGTCACCACTCGACGTGAGTTTGCGCCTCTCTTCAGAGTCGTCTGCAGTGGGTATGCCATCACCACAACCCAGCGACGCACCCCTAGGTCACCTGCATGTGCTACTCTCAGACTCTGACAGTGATTAGACGCTAAGAACTTCTCCACTAGACCACACGGGAATTTACAGTGTCATGCAGTGAAAAACAGTGCATAGTGTTACGGAATTTGAGTTCTGAGTGAAAAGACAAAGATTTAATTGACTGTCAATGTAACGTAAATTAACTAGAGTGTGTTATGTTTAGAAAATGATTTTATGAGTGGAAAGACTTTAAGTGCAGAGTGCAACACTTATTTCATTAAGGTACAATGGAGCGCAAGTAAGACAAGAGTGTGCAGTGTTAAGAGAATGGAATTCTGAATGCAAATGACTAAGTTCTGTGCAAGACTTCATGAACAGTGTACTGCAAGTGTTTCAGGAACTCCTTCTTACTGTCAGAGTCTGAGAGGAGGCGGGTTATTCATCGAGATGGCTAGGGACTTGCTGTAAGTACCCAGAATGTTTCATACTGTACTGTATTTTCCATACTTACCTCTAACACCTCATTTCACTCTTTTATGTCCCCTATTGGTGTGGATAGTGTCTTAGGTGCTATGCATGTGCAGTAGGGAGGTGTTTTTCTGAGTTAGGCTAGGTTAGGGTCCATAACTACCAGTCCAGGAACCAGGTACTTGTTGTAAGTACCCAGAATGTTTAATATTGTATAAACTCACCTCTAAAACCTCATTTTGTGGTTCTTTTGCATTTATTTCAGTCTTTTATGTCCCTTATTGGTGTGATTTAGGTCTTAAATAGGTGCAATGCATGTCCAGAGGGAGTTGTATAGGTGTTTTTCTGGGTTAGGGTCCATAAGTACAAGTCCAGGAGGCTGGGGTCCAATATCCAGACAGGATCACTATCCGAACATACCTTTGGCTCTATTACATTGGATACTGGAGGGATTACTGTATATATAAAACCCATTTGCACCCAGTGTCCTCAATATAGGACAGAGCTGAGCATTTTCAAAATCCAATAAAGAAGGGAACCCCTGGGTAGGGACCTACGAGCTTCGTGACTATGAGCCGAGGGGCAGAGGGCGGCACGCCTAGCACCCCTCTGGCTAAACCCCTCGCACACGGCCTCTGGGACCCAATGGGATATATATATATATATATATATATATATATATATATATATATATATATATATATATATATATATATATATACTGTACACATATAAAATCTATCTATTTATCATATATACATATATATATATATATATATATATATATATATATATTGTTACATAGACTATGATTTCATCATCCTTTGTGTAATTTTAACGCACAGTATGCTGCATGTTTGATCACGAGCGTGTTCTGCCTCAGTCCCCCCCTTCTACCGTTATAGTAGAGTAAGTCGTCCTTTCTGTTGTTCAGTGCAGGATTGTCAGCTCTTTGTTCCCTATGGCTTCATTTGCGCGTCCTTCTTACAAGTTGTATCAAGCTCTGCTGGCCCCTATATAACCTACATAATGAGCTCAGTCTCTGCATCATTGCCACTTAGATCTACTCCTCATTTTGTTCACATCTCTGTCCTCCCCTGTACAATTATTATTATTGTAAGTGCTCAGAAAGTCTCCAACCATCTAGCAGCTGTGTGTAATTTGAGTATAACTGTTGTTGCATTTTTTCTTGTACTGTGTAGCATAAGGTTGATTCTTAGGCCTAGTAAGTTTTTTGTAATTCATGTAAGGTTTTATGTCAGTCATTTTTGATAATATTTTGTATCTGTAATAATTTATCTTGCATTAACTGAGCATTACCCAGTGTATTTTCATTTTATCAGGGCTGACTTAGGTAAATTTACTCTTGCTAATTTCGTGTTAATAGAGGCTATTTGCAGTTAACCATATATTTAACCTGTTTTTTTTTTGCCATTACATTATCCTTATGAGTCCTGAATGTTTTGTTGTTAGTTTGTGCATTAAACTTTAACTTGTAATTTTACCTAAATCTTTTGTTTTGAACCTGGAACTTTACGGGACAGTAGTGATTTTTAGTATTCTCACTTAAAGTGTACATTATCTTTCTCTGTTCCGTAACATAAATTTGGCGACCTCTTATCAGGATATTCAGGATATTATCATAAGGATATTGCTTGATATTTTGTGACTGTGATTTATTCATGATGTCTACTATTACTACGCTTGATGAAGCCAAAGATTTTTTGTCAAATGTGCAAACAGTGTGTGATGTAGAAAACAGAACAAAGAATGAGCTTAAGCTTGTTGCTCAACAATTGGGAATTGCTGTTCGCTCTCATCATTCTAAAGATCAAATTGTTGACATGATTAATGAAAGCTTATTTAATGTAACTCCTCCGAATGAGCAAACACAGATTGAATTAGCTAAGTTACAGCTAGCCCTGCAGGAGGCTCGCGTTAAGGAGGCTGAATTTCAGGCAAATGCTCGTATTCAAGAGGCACAGGTGAAGGCTCAGGCACAAATTGAACTTGCTAGGATTCAAGCAGACCATGAGTATCGCATGAAACAAGGTGGAACTGGATCATCTAGCTCTGATGATTTTGATGTGGCTAAAAATGTTAAACTTGTCCCTCCTTTTAATGAATCTGATTTAACAAAGTATTTTCAGTTGTTTGAGAGGGTAGCTACAGGTTTTAATTGGCCCAGAAAGTATTGGCCAGTACTCCTTCAAACTGTTCTCACCGGTACAGCTCAAGTAACTTATGCATCTTTGCCTCAGGATCAATGTGATAATTATGATGTAGTTAAGAGCTTGATTCTTAAGGCCTATGAGCTTGTTCCTGAAGCCTATAGAGTAAAATTTAGGACAACTTACAAGCAAGATAAGCAATCCCATGTTGAGTATGCAAAAATCAAAGAAGATCTGTTAGAGAAGTGGTTAAATTCTAAGAATGTGGATTCTGATTTTGGTAAATTTAAGCAGATGATTTTGCTGGAGGACTTCAAAAGGTGTATTAGTAAAGATGTAAGCCTATATCTTGATGAGAGAAGAATAGATAATTTGTCTGGTGCTGCAGTTTTAGCTGATGAATATGTTCTCACTCACAAGAGATATTCTAAAGGAAAAGGGAAAGCTGAGAGTAAGTACGTTGTCTCTACTCAGAGTACAGGTAACAGGAAAGAGAATAAAGATGATGTTTCTCAGGAAGTAAATACCAGCTTCACCTCTAAATTTCAGAAAAGTAAATGTACTTATTGTAGTAAGCTTGGTCATACTACGGAGAAATGTTTCAGGAGACAGCGTGATGTGAACAAAAAGGAGTTTTTAAATATTCAGTCAATTGGTCTAGTGTCCACTCTTGAGAGTTCCCAGAATTCCTTAACTGAGTTAACTGAACCTGCTTTGAGGGGTAACTTAAATTTTCATGATGGAGCTCCTCTTTTGAGCAGTAACGTGGGTGACACTCTCAAGAGTTCATGTGCTAATTTCCTGTCTGATGGTTTTGTCAGTCCTCTGGACAGTAATGACAGGAAATCAGTTAAAATATATCGTGATACAGGTGCTTGCCAATCCCTTATGCTGACCAGTGTTCTAGGCTCTAATGTTAATTCATCTGATGAAACTGTAATCTTACAAGGTGTAGGGAATAATTACTTCTCTGTCCCTCTGTGCAGAGTGAATTTAGAGTCTGGTTTTGTTAATGGTTCCGTTATGGTTGGGTTGGTTGAGACACTCCCAATGTCAGGTGTAACTTTCTTACTTGGAAATGATATTGGTGGAAGTCGAGTGTGTCCAGCTCCTCAGTTGTCTAGTGAGCCAATGGCTGCGTCCCAGGATTGTGATGTCCCTGATGTGTTCCCTGCATGTGCTGTCACTAGGGCTAAGTCTAAAGTTACTGTTGATTTAGAGGATAATGATGATGATGATGTTATCCTAGCTGACACTTTTCTTGCTAATTTGGACCACTCACCAGATGAGGCAGTACCCCGTAGTGTTGATAATTTGTCTCGTCAAGAGTTGGTTGAGTTGCAGGTTGCTGACCCTGAGTTGAAAGGTCTAGCTAACTCTGCTTGCAGTGAGGAAGAGTCAGCCGGTGCTTCTACTTGTTATTATGTAAAGTCAGGAGTACTTATGAGGAAGTGGAGACCCCCAACAGCATCAGCCGACTGTGAATGGGAGGTTGTACATCAAGTTGTCATCCCTCGTGTTTGTAGGCAGGATATCATTAGAGTGGCTCATGATTCCAGTTTGGCAGGACACCTTGGAGTGAGGAAGACTGTGGCACGCATTTTGAAACACTTCTACTGGCCAGGTATCTTCAGGGATGTTTCCTGGTATTGTAAG
Source organism: Coenobita brevimanus (assembly GCF_032717465.1). NCBI lineage: Eukaryota > Metazoa > Arthropoda > Malacostraca > Decapoda > Coenobitidae > Coenobita > Coenobita brevimanus. The sequence goes on along the minus strand of NC_137008.1, from coordinate 38,899,007 downwards.
TCTTGTCACACCTGTCAAGTTGTGGGGAAGTGTAATCAGACCGAAAAGGTTGCACCTTTAGTTCCCATTCCTCCTTTTGAGGCGCCATTCACCCGTGTGTTGGTGGATATTGTGGGCCCTCTTCCTAAGACTTCTTCAGGATTTTCTTATGTGTTGACCCTGATTGATATGGCTACTCGTTATCCTGAAGCCATTCCACTTAGAAATATCTCAGCAAAGAACGTGGTTAAGGAAATGCTAGGGTTCTTCACAAAGTTTGGTCTGCCCAAGGAGGTACAGTCAGACCGGGGAAGTAATTTCATGTCAAATGTTTTCAAGCAGTCTCTGAAAGAGTTGGGCATCACCCAGATCACGTCTTCAGCTTACCATCCCCAGACCCAAGGAGCGTTGGAGAGATATCATCAAACACTCAAATCGATGCTCAAGAAATACTGTTTGGAACATCAGAAAGACTGGGATAAAGGTCTTCAATTTGTTGTGTTTGCTGCAAGAGAATCTCCAAATGAATCACTGGGCTTCTCACCTTTTGAACTACTGTTTGGCCATGAAGTAAGAGGACCCCTTAAGTTACTCAAGGAATGCTGGCTGTCGGAGGAAGATGACGTCAACCTGCTGGAGTATGTGATGAAGTTCAAAGAACGACTGTCCACTGCTTTACAACTGGCGAGAGAGAATTTAGGAGCTGCTCAGGAGAAGATGAAGACTTGGTATGATAAGAAGTCCAGGTTACGCCACTTTCAGCCAGGAGATCAGGTTTTGATTCTGCTACCAGTTCATGGGCAACCTCTTCAAGCCAAGTTTAGTGGTTCTTATTTCGTGGAGAAGAAACTCAGTGATGTCAACTATGTCATCGCCACACCAGATCGTAGAAAGAACAAGCAACTATGTCACATCAACATGCTAAAGTTATTTCACAGGCGGGACGAAAATAATCCAGTCTGCACTGTAGCTGTTCCACCTGAGTCTGCAAGTGAAGCTCTCCCATGCAGTATGAGCCTGAGTGATAGTTTGGGGAAGAATCCTGATATCATGAATGATCTCCAGACTAAGCTTTCTCATCTACCTCCCGAGGAAAGGCAGGAGTTTTTGGCATTACTGCAGGAGAATCCGCAAGTGTTCCGTACCATTCCAGGAAGAACCACTGTGTTGATGCATGATGTCGATGTTGGAGACGCAAAGCCAATTAAACTGCCTCCTTACCGTGTGAACCCAGTGAAAGTTCCTCTCATCCAGAAGGAGCTTGGCTACCTGTTGGACCACAAGATGATTAAGCCCTGTCAGAGCGAGTGGAGTTCTCCTGTCACTCTAGTCCCTAAGCCAGGTGGGTCACAGCGGCTTTGCATCGACTACAGACGTGTTAATCAGATAACCAAAACAGACACTTACCCTCTCCCTCGCGTGGAAGATTGCACAGACAAGATCGGAAAGGCTAGGTACATAAGTAAGTTTGATTTGTTAAAGGGATACTGGCAAGTACCTATGACTAAACGTGCTATGGAGATCTCATGTTTTGCAACACTAGGAAAGACTTTTGCATGTTCTGTAATGCCATATGGTATGAAGAATGCACCAGCCACATTTCAGAAGCTCATGAATGTTGTAACAGAGGGTTTGGCAGGGTGTGTTGTTTATATTGATGATGTATTAATCTTCAGTGACAACTGGAAAGATCACCTATGCCATGTCAGTAAATTTCTTGAGCGTTTGGTTCAGGCTAATCTTGTAGCTAATTTATCAAAGTGTGAGTTTGGTCAAGCTAAAGTTCAGTACCTTGGGTACGCAATTGGTGATGGACATGTTGCACCACCAGGAGCTAAGGTTCAGGTTATAAGTGATCTTCCCAGACCTAAAAGTAGGAAAGAGCTACAAAGATTTTTGGGAATGGTAGGTTATTACAGGAGATTTGTTCTTAACTTTTCAATTCTTGTATGACCACTTACAGACCTACTGAAAAAGGGAGTTAAATTTGTCTGGACCGATAACTGTGAATCCTCTTTCAACAAACTTAAAGCTATCCTATTGAGTCAGCCAGTGCTCGCTACTCCAAATTTTGCTAAGCCTTTTAAGATGGCTGTTGATGCAAGTGATACAGGAGCTGGGGCTGTTTTGCTGCAAGAGATGATCAGGGTATTGAACATCCTGTATCTTATTACAGTAAGAAGTTCACTCCACCTCAAAAGAACTACTCAACTATTGAGAAAGAGCTTTTGGCCTTGATTTTGGGTTTACAGCATTTTTCATTTTATTTGTGTTCTGGTTTTGACCCCATAGTCATTTATACCGATCATAACCCACTGAAGTTCCTTAGTAAGTTTAAAGATAAAAATCAGAGATTGACAAGATGGAGTCTACTTCTTCAGGAGTATTCATTAGACATACATGTCAAGGGGAAAGAAAATGTTATTGCAGATTGCTTATCTAGACTTTAGACAGATTGTTTTAGAGTAATAAGAAATTTTCTTTGTAAATTTCTTTTTCTTTGTGGGGAGGTGTTACATAGCCTATGATTTCATCATCCTTTGTGTAATTTTAACGCACAGTATGCTGCATGTTTGATCACGAGCGTGTTCTGCCTCAGTCCCCCCCTTCTACCGTTATAGTAGAGTAAGTCGTCCTTTCTGTTGTTCAGTGCAGGATTGTCAGCTCTTTGTCCCCTATGGCTTCATTTGCGCGTCCTTCTTACAAGTTGTATCAAGCTCTGCTGGCCCCTATATAATGAGCTCAGTCTCTGCATCATTGCCACTTAGATCTACTCCTCATTTTGTTCACATCTCTGTCCTCCCCTGTACAGTTATTATTATTGTGAGTGCTCAGAAAGTCTCCAACCATCTAGCAGCTGTGTGTAATTTGAGAATAACTGTTGTTGCATTTTTTCTTGTACTGTGTAGCATAAGGTTGATTCTTAGGCCTAGTAAGTTTTTTGTAATTCATGTAAGGTTTTATGTCAGTCATTTTTGATAATATTTTGTATCTGTAATAATTTATCTTGCATTAACTGAGCATTACCCAGTGTATTTTCATTTTATCAGGGCTGACTTAGGTAAATTTACTCTTGCTAATTTCGTGTTAATAGAGGCTATTTGCAGTTAACCATATATTTAACCTGTTTTTTTTTTTTGCCATTACATTATCCTTATGAGTCCTGAATGTTTTGTTGTTAGTTTGTGCATTAAACTTTAACTTGTAATTTTACCTAACTCTTTTGTTTTGAACCTGGAACTTTATGGGAGAGTAGTGATTTTTAGTATTCTCACTTAAAGTGTACATTATCTTTCTCTGTTCCGTAACAATATATATATGCAATCTAACCACATGAGAAATGAAAGGAGCGACAGTGAATACTTTCGTATATTACATCTTCAGACAGTGTGAGACAGAAACGTAAAAGGTAGAGGTCTTTTATGCACACCCGCAGCAGGTAGTGGCACATAGAACAATGGATGACCTGAATTTTTACCTGCGGCTTAACTTATGGTCACCTGCAGGAGGGAGTGGAACACAACAAAGGATGACCTGAATCTAAAAATGCACGTGACAAAGGAGGAGGGAGTAGGAGGGGAGGAAAGGGGAGAGGGAGGGAGGGAGGGGGAAGGGGGAGGGGAGGAGGGGAAATGGGAAGGGGAGATGGGGGAGGGAGGAGGGGATAAACACTGCTGCTTAACTGAAGACCTAGAGCAGAGGTCGGAAACCTGCGGCTCTTTTAGGATACTTTTGCGGCTCCAGGAACTTCATGAATAATCATTCTTTCTGAACGAAAGCATCGTATAACAATATTAAAGCATACTGAATAAATTACAAAACACATTATTATATTTTGATTCTCTTTGTGAATACAAGTAGATCGAACAATATCACAGTAATGTTTTAATAAGATTTAGGAGTACTGTAGATTTCGGTTTATGAGACAGTTTTTTGTATTGCGGCTCCGAGAGTACTACATTTTTATGAAACTTTAAAATAAATGGCTCTTCTGGCTTTAAGGGTTGTTGACCTCAGACCTAGAGGATTAATGCTTGGTGTGTCCCATACAGGTGTGACTACACCACCAGGAGATGACAGGGAACAATCGCGTGTTAGTCTGGGAGATACTGCTTTAAAATCAATTCAGTTAACAATTTATCACACTTAAAATAACCATAGCTCATGTTTACATTCTTTTCATATGTGCCAGAAATTAGACAAGATTCTATTTCATTTCTTTCATCTAAGCTTTTTGATCTTGCTAGAATCTTGGAGCCTGTCCAGTCAATATGGTGATCACTGGATGCTTTCTGCTGAAATAAACCACTGCTCTGTTGGGCTGTCCTTACACTGTATTTATGTTGTGAGATTCTAGTTTCCAAATCTTTTCCAGATTGTCCTATGTAAAATTTGTTACAACTTTTACATGGGATTTTGTAAACAACGCCTGAATTACTGAAAGGGCTGTTCTTGATGAGGGTTTTTTTGAAGGTGTTCTCATATTTGAATACTACTTGTACATTGAGTTTCCTCACTATCTCTGATTCATTTGTACAAAACAATGAGGAGATGGTAAGAAAGTTAAAATCTCTAAATGTCATGTACCCCTACAAATTAGTCAGCTTTGATGTTAAATCATTATTCACAAATGTCCCTGTTGTTGATGTTTTAACTTTCCTGCCAAGTATTCTGTGTAGTAACACTGATGGTATTCCCTCTGAAAACATTATCAAGCTAATTAAATTATGCATTGTGAACTCTTCTTTTACCTTTGAAGGTAAATTTTACACACAAAAATTTGGTATGGCCATGGGTAATCCCCTCTCCCCAGTTCTGGCAAATATTTACATGGAATACTTTGAGAAACATTTACTGACCTCCATAAAGGAGCAAAACATAGTTTGGCTCCGATACGTGGATGATATCCTGTGCTTCTGGCCTAACAGTCTTCCCATTGATGAATATCTCCTGCAGTTAAATTCGTTAGTTCCATCGATTAAGTTTACCCATGAGATGGAAATGGATAATGAATTGCCATTTTTGGATGTAAAAGTTATCAGGGACCAAAATGTTTTGAAGACTAAGGTATACAGAAAACCTACAAATATTATGTCATATGTTCATTACTATTCAAACCATCATATTAATGTAAAAAGATCTGTGTTCATATCCATGTACCTAAGAGCATATAGAATTTCAGACCCAGAATATTTAGATGATGAACTAAAAATGATTCAGAGTATTGGAAAGAAGCTAAGATATCCACAAAACATACTAACTCAGTGCCACAATACAGCCAAGAAATGATTCCTTGAAGGGAAAACTAATAAGCCAAATCGCCAGAACATGAAAAGAACCCTTGTCCTCCCCTTCCATGAAAATTTTCTTGATGTTGTTCACATACTGAGGAAACTCAATGTACAAGTAGTATTCAAATATGAGAACACCATCAAAAAAACCCTCATCAAGAACAGCCCTTTCAGTAATTCAGGCGTTGTTTACAAAATCCCATGTAAAAGCTGTAACAAATTTTACATAGGACAATCTGGAAAAGATTTGGAAACTAGAATCTCACAACATAAATACAGTGTAAGGACAGCCCAACAGAGCAGTGGTTTATTTCAGCAGAAAGCATCCAGTGATCACCATATTGACTGGACAGGCTCCAAGATTCTAGCAAGATCAAAAAGCTTAGATGAAAGAAATGAAATAGAATCTTGTCTAATTTCTGGCACATATGAAAAGAATGTAAACATGAGCTATGGTCATTTTAAATGTGATAAATTGTTAACTGAATTGATTTTAAAGCAGTATCCCCCAGACTAACAACTGATTGTTCCCTGTCATCTCCTGGTGGTGTATGCACACCTGTGTGGGACACACCAAGCATTAATCCTCTAAGTCTTAAGTTAAGCAGCAGTATTTATCCCCTCCTCCTTCCCCCCTCTCCCCTTCCCATTTCCCCTCCTCCCCTCCCCCTTCCCCCTCCCTCCCACTCCCCTTTCCTCCCCTCCTACTCCCTCCTCCTTTGTCACGTGCATTTTTAGATTCAGGTCATCCTTTGTTGTGTTCCACTCCCTCCTGCAGGTGACCATAAGTTAAGCCGCAGGTAAAAATTCAGGTCATCCATTGTTCTGTGTGCCACTACTTGCTGCGGGTGTGCATAAAAGACCTCTACCTTTTACGTTTCTGTCTCACTCTGTCTGAAGATGTAATATACGAAAGTACTCACTGTCGCTCCTTTCATTTCTCCTGTGGTTAGTTTGCATATATATATATATATATATATATATATATATATATATATATATATATATATATATATATATATATATATATATATATATATATATATATATATATATATAAAGGCAAGGGTGATAAGTATGAATGTACTGGCTTTAGGGGTATAAGTCTGTTGAGTGTTGTAGGTAAGGTGTATGGTAGAGTGTTAATTAAGAGAGTTAGAAAGGGTACAGAGGGAGTGATTGGTGATGAGCAGTGTGGCTTTAGGAGAGAGAAAACGTATGATACAACTGATAGGGAGGCTTTGTGGACTGTTTTAATATTGTATGGACTTGATGGTAGGTTACTAAAAGGGGTGAAAAGTTTTTATGTAAATAGTAGAGCGTGTGTAAGAGTGGGAAATGCTGTGAGTGATTGCTTTCCCGTGAGAGTGGGGCTGCAACAGGGATGTGTGATGTCGCCTTGGTTGTTTAATATTTACATGGATGGTGTTGTAAGGGAGGTGAATGCAAGAGTTTTATGTGGAGGTCTGAGTCTGGTGAATGTTGATGGTTGAGAGTGGAATCTGAAGCAGCTGCTGTTTGCAGATGATACTGCACTGGTGGCTGATTCAGAGGAGAAATTGAGACAGTTGGTTGAGGAGTTTGGAAGGGTGTGTGAAAGGAGGAAATTGAAAGTAAATGAGAATGAAAGTAAAGTGATGAAGTGTACAAGGTTGGTAGATGGTAGGGGGATGAATATAGTTTTGAATGGCGAGTTGCTTGAGGAGGTAGAGTGTTTTAAATATCTAGGGTCACATGTTGCTGTAAATGGAAGAATAGATGCAGAAGTGAAGTTTAGAATAAATGAAGTAGGAAAGGTGCTGGGAGGAATGAAAAAAGCGTTTAGATGTCGTTCGCTTAGAATGGATGTAAAGAGAAGGCTGTATGAGGGTGTTGTGGTACCAACTGCGTTATATGGGGCTGAAACATGGAATATGGGTGTAGCAGAGAGGAAAAGTTTGAATGTAATGGAGATGAGGTGTCTGAAGAGTATGTGTGGAGTGACGCGTACGGATCGAGTGCGAAATGATGAAGTGCGAAGGAGAACTGGAGTTGTTCGGGAGATGGCCGGTAGAGTTGAGCAGAGGGTGTTGCGATGGTTTGGGCATATGGAGAGAATGGATAATGAGCGATTGGTGAAAAAGATAACTAGATTTGATGTGAGAGGTGTAAGGCTGGGAGGAAGACCACGAATAGGATGGATGGACAGTGTGAAGAGAGCGCTGGATGCGAGAGGGATGTCTGTTGAGCAAGGAAGAGTGGCTGTGCGTGACAGAAATAAATATAGAGAAATTGTGAATGAATAAGTGATGATGCAGCCCTGAGGGAATATTCTCCCGCATTTGGTCTGATCAGCTAGTCAGGTCAGGTGCGGGCAAGGGGATGGGTCTGTTATGATGTGGCAGGGGTAAACCAGCTCTGCTGTCGGGCCCTGCTGCGTATGTCACTGATTGCATTGCGCAGTTGACCCTTGTGCAGTGTGGTGCGGTGAGGATCTGTCCGTTCTCCCCTTTGGGGCTAAGATGCGAATGAATGTGTTTGAATGGATGAGTAAATGGGGAGTGTGTCGTCCTGTCTCGGCTACCTCCTTTTCCTTGGGGGAAGCAGCCTAGGTATATATATATATATATATATATATATATATATATATATATATATATATATATATATATATATATATATATATATATATATATATATATATATATATATATATATATATATATATATATATATATATATATATATATATATATATATGTATATATATATATATATATATATATATATATATATATATATATATATATATATATATATATATATATATATATATATATGTATCATCTCATCTTATCAGCCGTTTGAGTGTCCACTGCGGGACCGGCCTATCCCGACCGAAGTCGGGACGATACAGCCAATGTATCTCTACCAAGTGGCTTAGGCTGTCTGATAGAGATTGTATGAAGGGTGAGAAGTGCTTAAAAGTGTAAATGTTGTGTTGGAATGGCTTTGGATGTGTGTGCAGTCTGCGAACCAAGTGTAATCAGCCCACGCAAGCCCACTGGGTGCAAGCATACTTTATAGTATTCGACACTGGTTCAACCACAGCACCCCTTAATGCAGTATGTGGCCTGAGGAACGCTCCCAAATATGTTCGCGGCGCGCAAACCCTCGTTCTTCAGTGTACGGCAATGCACACTTTACCACTGTACCACAGAGGCTCCATATACATAAACATGAAGCCTCTGTGGTACAGTGTGCGTCTCGCACGCTGGTGGACACGGGTTGGCCTCCCGCTAGAGTTGTAAAAACTTTGGGAAGCATTCACCGAGCCACTTACCGCTTTGGTGGACATAAGGTATGCTGTGGTTGAACCAGTGTCGCATGGTAGTATGCTTGCACCCAGTCGGCTTAAGGCGGGCCGATTACACTTGGTCCACAGACTACACACACATCCAAAGCTACTCCAACATTACAAGTACACTCACAAGCACTTCTCACCCTACATACAGTCTCTACCAGACAGCCTAAGCCAAGGTAGAGATACATTGGCTGTATCGTCCCTGCTTCGGTGGGGATAGGCCGGTCCTGCAGTGGACCTCAACGGCTGATGATGATATATATATATATATATATATATATATATATATATATATATATATATACATACAGTCTGTGTGTGTGTGTGTAGTTCCTGTCATTTCTCTCTCTCTCTCTCTCTCTCTCTCTCTCTCTCTCAATGACTTCTGCAGGCTTATACCGCAATGTCAATTCTGGCTACTCCCTTCTACCCACTTTTCCTCCTCCCTACAATGCCACAGTAATAATTTACTCTTGGATTTTTCATCATCATCATCATCCGGACCTCCTGTCCCACCCAAGGGCAGGGTGAGGATTTTTCAAGCCACTTTATTCATATTAGGAGAGTCTCATCGTTACTAAGGGGTTAATGAAGGCAATGTGATGATGGTTATTTCTAAATTTCCAGTTCGAATACCCTCTCCTAACCGAATACTACTGCAAGGTAATGGCAAGAGTGCAATAGAAAGACATCATTTTGGCCATGTCCTTTCACTGACTTATCCCTCCATTACGATGACAGGTGTCCTATGCTAAGTGAAATAATTTGGCAGCAGCAGAGATGACTGCTGAAACGTCACCGTGCCAAAGATGAAGGAGTTAACTTCGAACAGTATGAGATTTCGCAAAACTAAGTGAAACTGTCCAGCAATAGTATTAACAAACCATTTGGGTTCTTGTGTTCGACCGTCTTGGGGTTAATCAAAATAGCTATTAACTCCCGATAGGTCAGAGGTTACCAAAGCTGAATAAAATGGTTGGATAGTAACTGTTGTTGTTGTTGATGGTGATGTTATTGTTGCTGTTTTGGCCCTAGGTTTATATGAGACATGAATCCAGTGGACGGCAGGTGGAAGCTGCCCTTCTGCAGTCTACCATTTATCTTTCGGGCCACAGGATTGAGTTAAGGGACGTTTGTCTAACCAGACGGCAGAGTTGTTTGGTTATATCAGCGACACCACGTGAAAGCGTCTCTCTCCAGCATCAGCATCAGGAATGCAACACGTGCCTCAACCAGGTAGGGGTCGAGTCAGAATATCGGATCCGTCCGCCCCCATCCACTTCGGAGCCAATATGTCGGATCTGGCCACTCCCATCCACCCCGGAGCCAAGATGTCAGGTGTGGCCTTTGCTCTGGACCTGCGGCGGGCCTGAACCGTCCATCAGCCGGGAGATAACTTGAGATAACTGATATAGCCCAGATCTTTATCAGATATTAATGTTGTACTGACTATCGGGGGTCATCTTCCTCCACTCTTGCCACCACATCATCTCTCCTCCTCCTCCCCTTCCCCCTCTCCCTACCCCTCCGTCTTCATTCTCCCCTCCCATCCCCTTCTACATCTCTTCATCCCCATCCTCTCCATCCATTTTCACCCACCTACACTTCCCTCGAAGCCTTCCCCTCCTACCCTATCTTCTCCTCCTCCTCTCCCCCTCTCCATTCCCTCTCCTCCCCTCTTCATCCCCCTCCTCTTCCGTCTTCACCTTCCTTCATCTCTCCTATACACTCCTTTCTCTTCCCTATGAACCCCTTTCTCTCTTCTTCATCTCTCCTCTCCTCTCTTTACCCCTCCTCTCCCCTCTACGCCCCTCCTCTCCCCTCTACACCCCGCCTTCTTCCCTCTTCACCTTATCTTCTACACTCCCTACACCTTATCTTTTCACTCCCTTGCCAGCGGAAGGATGAAAGAAGGTATGATAGATGCAGGACACAGACAGCGGTAGTAGACAATGGTATACTATGGGACGGAGGGATAGCCAAATGGCGCAAACAATAAAGCAGATAATACTAGTAGTTGGCAACAGTGTGCTGCGGGACGGTAGGACAAATACAAGGCACATACGGTGAAAACAGGAAACAGAAGATAGTGAACAACGGCATGGTGTGAGAATGGACGACAGGTAAAAGAAACATACGATAAAACACAAGATATTGCTTGTAGCCAGTGATATGATCTTTGAGAGTAGGAGAGATAGAAGTCACTGACAACAAAGCTCATGATGGAAGCAATCAGTATCACTAATGTAGGAGTGAAGGACAGATGCAGGGCACAGAAGATGAAACACAAAAGAACACTAGTCGGCAAGAGTATAGTCTAAGTTTGGTTATTTTATTGCTGCTTAGACACGATATCTTGTGAGCGTCCATCCCACGAATTCGGTGACAGTCACAAGATCGCGAACTACTCCATGGCGTCCCAAGAACATCAGCCCAGAGCCAAATCAACCGAACTACCGGGTCCCTGCCCCAGATCTGTGGCTGCACTCGTCCTGATGGCCTTGGAGTCTCTTCCACAACAGATCTGTTTTTGCAACTCAGTTAAATTATTCCCCAACAGTGTAAGCTTCCCTGTTCAGCTATGGAACTAAGAATTCCATGGTAGCAGTTCCAATTATGCTCATGTTAATGGCTGGTGCGCTCGCCAACACACCGCCAAAGGCAACTGTGGATGCGGAAACAGAAGAAAGGTTTTCGTTGGTTAGCATCTTAACCCCCTGTATCCGGAAAAGTATTTTAATAGAACAATTATTTCTACCACCACATAGGACAACATGGGAAAGACTTTCGAGATGGAGGAGTTACATAAAACCTTACTTACTATGACTCCTTCAATATAACAGTCTACTCCACCTGAAGAAGACACTGTTAGGTAGCGCAAAAATAAACTAAAAATTACGCCACAGTACTGACGGTGTTGACAAAGAGCAGCGATTATGGAAGCGATCTTAGGCCACACTCGGGCCACACCCACAACACTAGGCAGGAGAAGAATGAGAAACCACCTCCTCGCAGAATTCAAGAAATTTTATCTAATGACGCGAGGTATAATTTATGAATGAGTGGAGAACTACAGGCACCACTTAGGTTTAACTTTACGAGTACCGGTTTATTGAGACAGGACACTGACTTACACTGCTGGTATAATATAAAATGAACGCACCAGCACACAGCCACTCGCACAACAACGACAACAATAACAATATACTGTATGCCAACAATAATAACAACATAGGAATAACAACAACAATGGCAATAATAACTACAGCAGTGATGATGATGATGATGATGATGATGATGGTAATAATAATAATAATTATTATTATTATTATTATTATTATCATTATTATTATTATTATCATTATTATTATTATTATAATTATAATTATAACAACAATAATAATAATAATTATAATTATAATTATAACAACAACAATAATAATAATAATAATAATTATTATTAGAAGAAGAAGAAGAAGAAGAAACCAAACCATGGCACTAAAATATACACATACAGAAAGTAATACAGAAAAATATACACCAACTCACATAAGGACCCGAACGAAAGCATATACAATGTATACACACACACATACCCACAACCAGTCAGCATAGAATGCGGACAGACGACAACAAAACACAGACAACCTCCCCCCCCCACACATACAAATAAACAACTACACACATTAATGTATACAGTACCACAAACATAAAAGAAACACAGACATAATCAACACACACAAGTGACAGACACACTCATACACAGGTAGCTTCTGCACCTATTCTTGTAGGCTACACACACACACACACACACACACACACACACACACACACACACACACACACACACACACACACACACACACACACACACTGTTGCAATGAGTACAAAACTAAATCCATGAACAGGTTTCCACACCCACCTAATCAGATGCGGGACATCCGTGCTCTAGGGGCGGGGACGTTCTTCCCCCTTGGCCACAAAACTCAAGACAGTTTATTACTTTCTTTCAGTCGTCAGTGTTCTAACAAAGGACAGCTCTAAACGAACGGAGGGATTTTGACAATATGAATCTTCTACTGTGCCACAGACTAAATATAACGTTTAACTCCTTCAGTTCCAATTCCTTTTAAAATACACCTTTCGTATCGGGAGTTACTGGAGATAATAACCTTCTTTTTACCGAGTACTGATATCACATGACCGTGAGTTGTTCGTATGGAAAACTGTATCCTCATTTGGAAAAGTTCCGGGTACCGGTATATTAATACTTCTCTTCTTTTTACTCCTTCACTGCCGGGGGAAGCTGAATACAAAATATCATCTAACAGCAGCAAAACCAAACTACACATAACTTCATCGTGTTGAAGCGAGTTAAACAGGCACCCCTCACCCTACACCTCAAACACTTCCCAGCTTAAGTGTAGCACAGAGTGGCAGCAATGAACAGTATCACAGGGTGGAGGCGAGTTAGTTTTTCAGAGACAGAAAGTGGTGCCCATCAGCCTGTCTGATCAATACCCTTCAGAACCCGCGGAAAAAGCGGCTTTAAACGAAGAACTACCGACCCATATAAGGCATGTACACACCGGCCGCTAAATACAGACATAAATATTCACAACCATGACTATTCCTAACGCCATCTTCCAAGAACCCATGAAAGTATCTAGCTCTGTATCCTCCCTCCAGCACATGACATCTGCCCTGCCAACATCACTGGATGATGATGATTATTTTTTTTTTTTTCAGAACGAAGAAACCAGTACCTAAAAGCCTGACCAGCTAGTTCACTCCCAAGAAAGCCGAACAAGAAAGAACCATAATCAAGATCCGCTCAATTCGAAACGCCTGGATGCATTGTGCTTAACCTAAGAATACGGTGACGTTCCGACATTCAAGGCAAAGGTAACCTGTCATAAACCCTTAGCGGCATCCTGTGAACTAAACACTCCAACCATTCCATGGAACTGAAACCTAACGGGCCACATCTGGTTGGAGAGCCTAAATCCACTAGACAGTCAAACGTCCACTTGTTGGTTATGTGGTTATCACTCAACGTAGAGGATGGTTACCTTGAGTACGGGATATTATGAGTATTGTGCTTGACAGTCAGAATAGAGCCAAACGTAGGTAACATTATATTGAATGAGTGGATTATGAACACCCATTTTTACCACACTGGCAGAAAAAAAGAAAAAAATCATACTGCTGGTGTTTAGCTCCTGTCGTCAATTTTTATCCTCCATCTGACAAAGTCGGAGGAGGGTGTTGTTATCACTGGGATCAACAGGTGTCCGTCCGTAGAGTTGGGCGGCTGGCCGGACGCTGAGATTTCGTTTCCGGGCCAGAACTCATAGTGTATTCACTATAAAGTCAAGAAATTTCACGTTGTTTTGTCTTATAATAGACTGGTTCCTTTTGATAGGGAGAATGCTGTCTTAAGCATTTTCTTTTTCCTTTATTTTTAATAATGAAAATGTAAAACAAAAAATCCAGAGATTTCAATGCAACCCGCACAAAGAATCTGAAGGGCCCAGGTTATGTGTCCTCAAGGCGTCCTCCTTACGCCCACCTTTAAAAGAAAAAATGGGAGAAGGGGATGAGGACGTTATGTGCTTGGTTAGATGTGCAGGGAGATGGGGTGTATGTGCTTGGTCAGAAGGTGTTGCAACAGTGTAGCGATGCCTTTTTTTTTTTTTTTTTTTTTTTTTGTGACCTAGTGGTGCCTTAATCATGAGACGTGAAGACAGACTCGATATTTTTAAAGCATGCCCAAACCCAGTTTAATTATGATGTTACAGTAACAGCACTGATAACCCAATCACCCCTCCTCCTCACACCACTTCTCTCTTCCTCCATCTCTTCAACTACACCCACTTCTCTCTCAGTTCATCCATCATTCTCCTTTTCTTTGTCACCCACTTCCTCTCTTCATTCTTCTCTTCATCTGCTTCTTTCCCCCTCGCCTAACTCGTTTCGCATCCTTTCTCCGCCTCCCTACTCCTCATTCACCCTTCCCTTCCTTCTCTCCCAACTCCTCTCTTCCTCCATCTCTCTTCATTCATTATCTCCCTACTACTCTCGCCCCCTCCTTTCTTTTCCCTCACTGCTCTTTCCCTCTATCTTTCCTTCCGCTCCTTCTCACCCCGTTCTTCTGTCAGGAGGTTTGTTGTTGTTCTTGTGGTGTCAGGTTCATCTGAACCTAAATCCAACTGACTGCAGGTAGATTTTTTTTTTTTCAGTGGACTATCCTCTTTTCCAGGAATAGGGAGGCTGTTGAGGGACGTTTGTATAGCCGACAGCGGAGCTGCCTGGTTACATTGGTGCCACTGAGTGAAGTATGGAACTCTCCAGCACTTCATGAGGTTTAGATATCCGCTACACTCAGTAGGGTTGCAAGTAATGTAACGAGAACCCAGCCCATATGCTTAGTGTTTATTATGCGGTATGTGGGGGGGTCCATTGTCAAACCACTTGATATATCGTTATCCCCAGATGACTACACTTTGTGGCAAGCCAAAGGTTTCTTGTAGTCCAGGAAATCATTTAATTCGTTGAGTGGTAACCTTACAACCAAATGTACACTTGATGGTCTACTGAATGACGAAGCTCCAACCGGATGTGGTTCATATGGATTAAAATCCGAAGAGTAACTGGGGTTCCCTGCTCACATAATAACTACCAGAAATGAGCAACTGGTCACTCGACTTAAATGTCAGGAGTAGGTGGTGAAGCTCCGGACTCCTACGCCCCTGATGGATGAATAAAAGAGTGGAGGATAGATGATTATAAAGATCTCTCTAGGTTCTGATGCGGTGTGAGGGAAGTAATGAAACGTGATGTCAGCACATTTGCATATTGCTGATCAATCTGATATTATCTCAGCAGGTTCTGACGCGGACTCAAGACAGCAGAAAGGAATGTATGAAGAAATTCCATTTGATTACTGCTGATTCGTTTCGCAACATCTCCATAGGATGTGACACGGGGTGGAGACGGTGTAAAGAAGCTACTGACCACAGCCGTTCAGTCAGGGACAAAAGTTCACCTGTTTCACCATATCCATCTCACACTTAGGGCATGTCCGTCACGTTCCTCTCTCACCCATCATATCAAAGGGAATCATCTACAGGCAGAGATGCTAGCACACTTCTCTCCGCCTACGATTATTAGCCAGAACAGAAATATACGAGGCAGAGGAAGTGTAACATTGAACGAACTTTTGTCACCAACTGTACATGGCCTCACCCCCGTCACGTCACCCGCCAGACTCACCTCAGGACATCGCCCAGTTTTTGTCGCCTGTCCATAACACCATCTCTAGCTTTTTGCAGAGTAAACTAACCAGTCGTTACTGTAATATGTGACTCTTTGTACTTTATGTTCATTCGCCTACCAATTTCCACACATACACACACACAACACACACACACACACACACACACACACACACACACACACACACACACACACACACACACGCACACACACGCACACACACACACAGTTTCGCTCATTTACAGTAAGAGGAGATTGTATTCGTCTTAAATTATGTCCCGCGGAATCAAGGGGATCATAACTACCCGAATATTCATAAACAACTACTGTCATAGGGACGTGGCCACCCCTTCATCCAAAAACTCACACCTCCATCAGTACACAATGTAGATGAGAGAGAGAGAGGAACTGTTCGTGAGGACTTATTTTTCCCCAGTCTTGTTTATTATTTCCCTTTCCTTTTTTCTTTGCGTATTTCAGGATCCTAAACCACTCGTCTCTTAGTTGGGAATCAGAGCTGAGATATTGATTTTGAATGACGTCATGCTTAAGCCGAAAATAAAAACGTGCAAAATAAGGATAACTACAGCAGGCCGTCCCATCCATGCTTGGCAGCTCCTCTTTATTGGTATGATTACAACACGAGAACAAGACAAAAGCAGCAGAGAATTCCACCTTACCCTTCGCTCACCACATCTACACAAAACTGGAAGGAAAAAATGAGAGAAAACACCAGTACAGGCACAGAACAATAATAGGAAGGGACTAAAACATTTGTAAGTGTTTTAATGTTCAGAGGAAAAATGGCATTAATTTTGTGCCCTGAGTACTTTAGTGACTTGGAATATTCTCGTGTCTTTATACCTAACCATACACAGTCATTACTTCTGTCTAACCTTTCCTTGAAACTCTTCATAATATTTCATGTAGCATCCAATACATCCTCTGCTCAAAAACTACTCAATGAACTAATTCCTTCCTATCTTCCTGTTTCAAAAGCCAGTGTTCGTTTCCACCATGTATGGTTCAGATATCATACTCTGGAAATGTTTATTCCATGAAACTGTAAGAAATTGGATGACGAAGAAATTGTCTGTACAAGCACCAAATGTTAATCCCTTCCCCCTTCCTCCTGACCTCCGTTTAACCTAACCTAACCTAACCTAACCTAACCTAACCCAACCTAACCTAACCCATCCTAACTTAAACTAACCTGAACGAAGTGAAGTTATCTCCCATTTCCTTAGTTTAGCTTGGCCTGAAACTAATTCTTTCCCTCCTCTCTTCCTTCCTTCCATTCTTATCCAACCTAGCTTAACCCCCATCCAACCTCAGAATCCCCAAAACAGAACAGGGACTTCAACAA
This sequence comes from Coenobita brevimanus, assembly GCF_032717465.1. Lineage (NCBI taxonomy): Eukaryota > Metazoa > Arthropoda > Malacostraca > Decapoda > Coenobitidae > Coenobita > Coenobita brevimanus. The sequence goes on along the minus strand of NC_137008.1, from coordinate 38,881,749 downwards.
CTTTTTCAAAACTTCTCAGCTCCCCCCCCTCCCCTCAATAGTACCTTTCTCATTCTCCACCAGCTTATATCTATAACCACCATTCTCTCTCTCTCTCTCTCTCTCTCTCTCTCTCTCGACCACGCCCCCTCGGACAAAACAGCGTCCGAGAATGACTCAATTAAACGCAGGCGGCCGGTTCGGGTGCGGAAACATGGACGGTTTATGTAGGGTTTAATTGCCTTCAGATGCCGGTCCTGGGTTCAGCCTCAGGGTGGAAGGGGGAGCGGATGAAACAGAGGGAGTAGAGAGAGAGAGCGAGGGAAGGAGCATGAGGGTGGAGGATAGAGAGAGAGGGAAGGAATGAGGATGTAGCATAGACAGAGAAAGAGGGGGGGAGAGAAGGGAGGGCAGACAAAGAGGGAGGATGGAGAATGACGGAATATGGAGGAGGAGAGGAAAAAAAAGGAGGATGGAGAATGAGGGAGTATTGAGGAGGAGAGAAAGGGGAAGGAAGGGGGGAGGATGGAAAAATAGGATGTAAGGACGGAGAAGGAGGGAGTATTGCGGAGGGGAAAATGGGGAAGGAAGAAGGAAGAACAGAGAAAGGGAGGATAAGGGGTGGGAGGACAGATAACGAGGGTGTGAAAGAGGGGGTGAATGAAGTGGGTGGATGAAAAGAGAGCTGGAAGGAAGAAAAAGTGAGGGGAAAGGGCGATATAGGCGAAAAGAAGGGATGAAATGAGGGAAGAAGACAAAGGAAGGGGAGGAGAGAAAGAGAGGAGGGTGAGGAGAAGAAAAGGAGGGAGCGAAGGAAAAATGAAGAGGGGGAATGGAAATGGACAGAAAGGAGAGGGGGGGGGGGAATGAGACAGGATGGAAAAGAAAAGATATGGAAAAAAGGGAAATGAATGTGAAATGGTGTGAATGAAACGACAGAAGGGCGCGTGAGTGAAAACAGAGAGAACTGGCAGGGAATGAGGGGATGAGATGTAGAGATGGAATTAAGGGGGAGACGGTGGAAAAACGGGGAGCTGAGACGAAGAAAGGACGAAGAGAATGATGTTAAGAGCAGTAAAGACGGAATGTGTGAAAATGAAGGAAGCAGAAAGGAAGAGCAAAGAGGGATGGAGGGTGGACATGACAAGAGAGAAACGATGAAAAAAAGAAGAAAGAATAAGATGAAGATGAGAGGGAACGCTAAAGAACGAAAGAATGTATACTCAGAAGGAGGACGAGGAGAAATGATAAAGTGCATGGAAGAGGGGAAGAGAGAGGGGGGGGGGGAGCATGGATTGTGAGTCAGGAAGAGAAAGAGAGTGGAGAATGGAGAAGTTGGTGAGAGGGAGAGATAGTGATGGAAGGGTATAAAGAAGTGACAAAAGGGGGAAAATGAGTGGGATGGGTGAATGGGCTTTGAAGGAAGAACAAAAGGGAGAAAGGGGATAAGAAACAGGAGACGAGAGGTGAAAGGGAAGGGGAGAGATGGAGAAGGCGTGATGGTGGGTATACGAAAGAGGGTGATGAAGAAAGGTAGAAAGGGAGTAACAGAGAGAGAGAGAGAGAGAGAGAGAGGGGGGGGAGGGGGAGATGAGTGAACGCGAGAGGGTAAGGGAACTAAGAAAGAAAAAATTATGGGTGGAGGGACAGGAACCAGACACACAGTTCGCAGCCATTAAAACACACACACACACACACACCAACGTATACATACATACAACGATGCACACACATATACAGAAAACAAACAAATATACACACCCACAACCACACACAAACACACGCACGCCACAGAAGCACACACTGGAAAAAACACACACACACATAACATTATATACAAACATAGACGTGCACACACACACACACACACACACACACACACACACACACACACACACACACACACACACACACACACACACACACACAACAGCAGTTCAATCGACCACACTTTAACTGCCACCCGCATGTTCTTACAATCTGATGGCTTTATGTGCAGCAAAAAGCGATATTAAACCTTTGCTACCTGGCGAAGAGCGACCTTACCTGGAGGAAAAGTGAAAATAGGAGAGGTGAGTCGAGATGAGCGGAGAGGGGTGAGATGAGGTTAGGCCAGGATAGGTGTGGAGACGAAGTGAGATGAAGGAAAGTGACGTTAGGTTGGGTAGGTTATGTTGTGCTAGGTTAAGTTTGGTTAGATTAAGTTAGGTTGGTTTAACTTAGCTAAGCCTAGTTTAGTTTAGCTCAGAATAGGACAGAATTGGACAAGATAAAACAGGATAGGACAAGTCTCGTGTGGAGAAGAAACATGGTGATGTGAAGGTATGGAGTGAGAAGATGTGTGGAAGAAGGTGAAGATGCGAGAAGAGGTGGAGGTGTGAAAACAAAGGAAAATCTGGAGATAAGATGTGAGTGTGTATTGGGGTGTTGTAGTGGAAAGTTTGGTAACGACAGTGTGGTGGTGAGTGGGAGGGATACAGTGTCAAGTTAGTGGTGTGATGTGGTGTGGTGTGAGTACTGACGTGTGGACAGTGTGGTAATGGTACTTGTGGCAGAGGTGAGTTCGAAGATGTGGTGGTGGTAGTATGGTAACTGTAGTGTGGCAAAGGTGGTGTAGTGGTGGTGGGGTGGTGGTAGTAATGTGATGTGACCAATGTGGTGTGGATGGTGGTAGAATGGTGTTGGTTGTGTGGTGGGGATGACAGTTGTGTGGTGGTGTGGCAGGCGTGATGGTAGTGTTGTATGAGCAAGGTGGTGCTTGTGGTGGCAGAGATGATGTGGCGGAATTGACGGTAATCTGGTGTGGAAGTGTGGAAATCATCCAGTGTGAGACAGTCATCCTTCAAGACATTACCTGACAATCCTGTAGCAATAATTAAGACAGCTATAAACCGTTTCGCGTTAAAGGGTTTCTGAAAGGAGAATATTCATATGGATGGAAAAGCAAAAAATCTGGCGGTGACTAAATACACTTAGCGTGGTTAATGTACAATCCCCTGTTGTCAGAATTTCATCTTATGGTGGCAGCTGAAAGAAAATCCCGCGGAAGAAGGCAAAGCAAAATCGTCTTGTAATTGCCGAAAAGAAATCATGAGTCTTTTGATTTCGCAATGGAAGACTTCTCCAGCACATGACCCAACATTCTCGTTTATAATGAGGATACGAGTTTCGGTTCGCCAAGGATTCTGTTTATACCTGAATATACTGTAGTACAAGTTGTGTTGTGAATGTTTTACCCTTCAATTATTAGCATAATTTCATAAGTTCAGCATTTGGAACTTAATGTGTGCCTCTTGCAATGACTGGGTGATCTGAGAGAGATGTGGCTGGCGACAGAGCATCCTAATTTACATACATCTACACCTACATTTACACGTTGATTTGCTCACACCTACGCCTACTCTTACACGCACACACACACACACACACACACACACACACACACACACACACACACACACACACCTATCCTACTTATACACAACCTGCACTTACATTTACATCTACGGTTACACCTAACCATACCTAATAAACATATCTACACCTACACTTACATTTACACTTACAAGTACAGTACATCCATCCAGACTAATTCACCTTGATTAGTTACCTCCTTCACTAAGGTGATGCCTGTTTTATATTACTCGTATAGTGAGAAGATTTTTATTTTTAGACTGAAGGACACTTTATGCCGAACTCCCGATACATTTTTCATTAACGTTCTATAGTATGATGCTTACTTTCATTCTTGCTATCACTACACAATGCAATTCACTTTAAGAAAGATCACTTGTAATGAGGTACGGTAAACGCGCGCGCGCGTGCGTGCGTCCGTGTGTGTGTGTGTGTGTGTGTGTGTGTGTGTGTGTGTGTGTGTGTGTGTGTGTGTGTGTGTGTGTGTGTGTGTGTGTGTGTGTGTGTGTGTGTGTGTGTGTGTGTGTGTGTGTGTGTGTAGTGCAGAAAATTAATGATGGCCGAGTGTGCGTGTGCTGGATAGAGAATTAGGCTGGTGACTGCAAGGTGTGTGTGGTCTGCGGTCTGGAGGATTAACGACGGTAATGTGTATGTGGCCTGTGTGACCGGGGTTGACAATTAACTCTCCTCAGTCTATGGTCTTGTTTATTTTGTCTTAACACTGCCGGACGATTATTCACAGCATATGAGAGACGTTTTCAAGTAACGGGGTTAAATTTAGCTTTCATTAACAGCTTCATCTACGCTCGTAAAGGGCGATAAAGCAGTGGATGATCAATGGACGATTACTACTCGTCCTTTCTAAGCTGAAGAATACTATCCAGCGATAGCTCACTAATACTGAAAAAAACGTCATCACAGTGAAGGGGTTAATAGTCACAAGGTCTGTTCGGTGTGGCTCGGAGAATCTTACAACAATTCCGCTTCGATAAAAATAAAAATTTAATAATAGCCTTAGCAAAGCGAGGCACAGTCCCATTTCTTATCAGTGAACTTTGCACATTTTTACTGTGTCACACATTTAACAGACATATGATAACAGTGATTTTAGGTGACTGGGACTGGCCTCCATCTACATACCGTTGGTGTTCATAGGCCAGTCACCCTTCCCTGAAACTGAACCCAAGTCGGACCATGTATCACCTCCAGCCACACCCACTGGAGTATGATGGCCGCTATAAGTGTAGGGCGCACTTCCCCTCGCCTTTCTCTGCGATTGCTGCTGGAAAGGTGACGTCCTCCGGTGACGCTAACATACCTGCACCAAGAATGTTGCCTGGTGGTGTGCTGGCGAGGGGCAACTTAAGTATGCAGTAGACTAGATTCACATTCAGATGGACCAAAGCCTACCACAACCACTACCTCCGCAACTACTGAGACAGCTAACGACTGTGTTCAGAGGAGAATATCCCTAAGACCTGGCATCACAGAAGTCATAATAGTCGTCTCTGGTAATGGAAAGTTAGGATGTGGTACACTTACTTTCATTAATACTTTAAAAGTGGAGTTTCTGCATAACGAAGAGAGATCATAACATGACTCTCTATTACAGACTAGTTTAGCAAGATCTCATTAGATTTAACACATTAATGAGGTAGATAAGCGCTGTCATCACTATCTAGGCATATAATATCTACCAGCTAGCTTATCATACACTTAAGATACCACTTCCAAGGTATTTATTTGCTGGAATTAATCTTTCGTTCTTTCATTCTTTCTTTCTTGTCTTGACTACTTGCCATTGAGGTTTTTCGTAAGAGAGGTTAGGCTCTTAAGTACAACGAAGTTTTAAAAGTTTTACTCTCTCTTCCAGGCTATATTATTCAGCATATGGGGAGACGTGTGACAGTGAAAGGGTTAGAAACAAACTCCATTAACCCTTTCGCTAAAGGTGATCTTTCCTGTTTTAAACAAAATCGTCTGGAGAAAAGAAGAATGAAGCTACAAAAGACGTCACCGTACTGATAAGATTAGCACCGTCAAAGCAATATTCGCGTTCTCTAAAAATTCCTTAAAACTATACTCTTTTTACTCTAATTAGCTCTAAAATTGGCATCTCAAAACCTTGAATGATGAGTTGTAATAACAGACTAACACTTGAATAAGTTGATAGTCACGAGGAAGCGCTCTGGAAAGGATGTACAGCCGTTGCATGGTCTTTCTCTGCCACTGAGCTACATGGAACAAATTACAGAAGGAAGGACAACAAAATCTGGACCAGGCCAGAGTGAAAAAGAATATAGCTGGGATCGAACCTCGGACCACACAACCCACTAGACCACCACACCACCGCCTGGGCCATGTTTACGAGAGTCCCCGCTAATACCCTCGTAGCTCAGCCTCCTCCACTCCTGACACTCAATTAGATCTCTATCTCTCAGGATAACTGGATTATAAACAACATCACCGGCATGCGAAGGAAAGGGCTCTCTAGATGCAGAATCAAAGGCGGCTACCTGTAGGTGCGGACTACATGAGGACTAGTAGGTGGGGACTTGAGGGTGGAGACATTTGGGTGGGTGCTTGCAGGCAGGAACACAAATTATGGGTGGAGTGCTACAGACTGAGGACCTGGAGATGAAAAGCTGTAGTAAGGCCTCAAAGCTGCGGGCTGGAACTCACTGAAAGAAGTGCACAGTGGCTTGTAGGTCGGCAGAAATATTATGGATGGCGGCTTGTTGGTGGGTGCTTCAAGATGGCTGCTTGTAAACTTGGAAAGCTTTTACGTGGGGACTTTCGGGAGGAAACTTGTAGACATATGTCGTTAACGGGGACATGCAGGTGAGGATTAACGGGGACCTGTAGGTTGGACTTGGTGGTGATTTGTTCATAGGATCTTGCATAAAGGGACAGATAAGTGAATTTTTTATATAGGTGACAATTTAGGCAGTGGATGTCCCTAACAACACATCACAACACATCACAATACAACACATCACGAGACAACTCATCACAACATAACACGTCACAACACACCACAACCATACAACTTAGCATCGCAAGGTATCACACCGCAACACAAACACCCAATACAATTACACTGTAAATAATGTCACAGTTTAACAAAATAACACCATCAAATTACACTACCACAACACTGCAAATCAAAACGCATCACGTCACAACATGCAACATCATAACAATTCAGGTCACAACACGCCAAAACATAACACATCACGACTAGCTACAAAACTTCCCAACATGTCTCTGACCCATCACTTTCCAACACACCTCATCGTCACTTTTCGTTACAACATACACCTTCTCATATACAACATCACTACTTGACACATTACTTCCCAACACACCACTACATTTCAACACATCAGAATCAAACATCACTTCACTCCTAACACAACTCGACATATTACTTCCGAGCACACATCATCACCTCAAAACAGCACATGAAAAAACACCACCTCACAACACACACAATGAAGTCTTGAAGGAACAATTAAAAGGAACGACTTATGCTCTCTCTCACGACCACTACCACTTACCTGACCATTGCTAATCATCAAATACTAAGTTAATGCAAGTCTGACCTGAGTTACGGGACCCTTTCGCAGACCGGATTGTACAGGAGGTCAAAAATGTTGCTGTTACTCTCGCTGTGCTTTATGTTGTGGGATACAGGGGAAATCATTGTGAAGTACTGCACTGTATGTCTTGTATCAGCAACCATATGTAATTATCTGTTCAGTCACTCACTAATGTAAAAAAGTGAATTTAACATGAAGTTTAAGCACTCTTACTAAAATTAATTAAACATTAATATCCTCCTCCTTCTCCTCCTCCTCCACCTCCACCATCAAAATCATCCTTTAAATAATAATAAAAATAATAGCAGTCTAGGTATACAGATACAGAATAATAATAATAATAATAATAATAATTAGTAGTAGTACTAGTAGCAGTAGTAGCAGTAGTATCATTATTATATTAATATCATTATTATTGCTGTTGTTGTTGCTGTCGTTGTTATTGTTGTTGCTATTCTGTCATAATTATCATTACAGAATCATGTGAAAATACCAACCGAGTATTAAAATACGAAATTAAAGTGAAGAAAAGAAGTAAGGAATCCTATGGAGAACACCGGTCGGACCTAATTCCATCTAACCTGTGGGTAGCCATACTTCTTCATCTAACTGTGCACAGGTAGGAGCTGCGGGTCCTCGGTATGACGGCAGCTGGATAACGCACAAACGGATCGGACTTTAACGAGTCCATGTGCGGTACCCGGCGTGATTCATGTAACTAAAGCGTCCATCCCTAGTCCGACTAACTAGCGCTAATAAGACCAAACGATCGACGGACTTCAGGATCCGACCAGTTCATCAGACCGATTCGTGTTTTTGCAGGTGTGGTCGGGTGGGGCGTGGTGCCATCCAAACGATTTAATATTCCTCAGCTAGAATAATTGGCGCTGATAACTGTGGAATGGAGAGACCCGGGGGGTAGGAGGGAGATGGGAGTGAGTGACGGAGGCGAATGAGTAAACGTGCCAATTGTAACCTATTAGTTTCAACAGCTCAGAGATAATGGTGCGTCCTGGTGAGAGGGGTTCTATTGTTTGCACTTGATACAGTCACGTCTTAGTATCGGCGGCGTTTAAAGCTTTGCTACCGATAGCCAAAGCAAGAGGATTCATGAAACCACCGGCTCTGGGATGTGCGGCGCAGGAGTAAAGGGGGGGGGGGGGTGGCTACAAGTTTTATGATTAACCACCCAAACAGTCACAAATACACAGAATACAAGCATAAGGACGAAAAGTGTGACTACAAGCTTGGTAATTAGCCAGACACGCAGACACATGCTTACAAACTTCAAGCACATGAGGGTTTGGTGTTCAAACAAAAAGTGAAAAGTGTGGCTACAACAACCTTGGTAATTAACCACACAGGCAACCATAAGTGTGCTATTACAAGTCAAAATACACTTCTCAGGTTTCTTTTCCTGTTTTACGGCCGGCTGCAGTCAGTAGAAGGAAAACAGCCGTAAAACCCTCCAAATTGTTGCCTGATGGTGGCTCGGGGTCTATGGTGGCGACAAGATATTCGCAGCCGGTAGTAAAGGGTGTGGATCCACATCTTTCACGGATCTCAGCGAATTTATAAACCTTCATACCGGCTTGCTATAAACAAAATTCTTGTTCCTTTTGTATTTCTCCAATATTTACTCAGCGTAGTTGTGAAAAGTCTGGCAGCTATATGAGTAAAGGTAAAAGTATAAGCATGCAATATTACATACGCTGCTTAAAAGTCTGTACGTATGGAACTGGAATCGCCAAAAAGCACCTCAGAAAGCTACCCAAGCACTTGGGGTCGTATTTATAAAGGATCTCAGCTACTTTTTTACGATAAACAAGTTCCATCGCAGTTAACTATAATCACATATGGTTTGTTTTTCGTATTATGTTTACTTTATGTTAACTTTGATTTGGTTGTGAAGTGTCTGGTAGCTATATGTTTGAAGATGGAAGTATATATTAGCATTTTTATACACTACATAAGCCATCGGGTAAACTAGGCTGGCCCATAACTTTCCAAAATGAATGAAAGAAAAAAAAAAATCCTGATAATTTTCTTAACACTTTGACCTTGCCCTGCCCTATAACCTGGACTACGTCATAACCTATCTCACATCACAACATACCATGCGCCATAAAACTTATTCTGCACCACAACTTACCCTATACAATAAAACACACCTCGTTACACAGCCATCGTCTTCCACCTCTGCACCACTTCCATACCTTTACGATTTCATTCACCATTTCCATACCTGCCCCCCTCCATTACCATGCCCATACCTGCCCCACTTCATCACCATGCGTATGTCTGCCCCACTTCATCACCATACCCATACCAAACCCATTTTTACACTATTCCCATACCACTCCCATTTCATCACCATTCCCATATCTGTCCCATTTCATCCACCACTTCCATACCTGTCCTGTTTCAGCACCATTTCCATATCTGTCCCATTTCATCACTATCCCCATATCTGTCCCATGTACACACTATTCCCATGCCTGTCCCAGTTCATCACCCTTCCCATATCTGTCCCATTTCATCACCATTTCTATACCTGTGCCATTTTATACCCATTCCCATAACTGTCCCATATCATCACAATTTCTGTACCTGTACGATTTCATGTACCTTCCATACCTGTTCCATTTCATCACCATTTCCATACCTGTTCCATTTCATCACCATTCCAAAATCACACCCACTTCATCACTTGCCTCACACCATTTACCTATTCAAATACCAACTCTTTTCATTTCGTCCACACTGTACCATTATTACCCTAACTTTGCCTAAAGCTGCCACCTCTCCATCTTCAATGCTCACGTGCAACAACATAGTTATTACCAAAAGTATATGATGCCTGTCACAAAGAAGTGTCGTAGAAAGCATGTGGAGCTGCAATACTGTTTCCTTCCGCCACTGAGCTACGTGAGGCAAGTTGCACATGGACGAAAATCTAGGCCAAGTTACTGTAAAAACAGTATACACATCTGGCCACTGCAGAGAGGAAAGAGCTTCTGCATTCAATCGTGGCTCCTCAGATATGCCACAGGTCTGCCCCCAAAACAATACTGGATCTCAGCAGGGTGCAGTTTAGGCCTCGTCCCTACTCCACCGACGGTGACGAAGGAAGAAGCGCCCATATTACCAGCTATCAAACGGTGAGCTATGTTGCGGTTCTCCCTTACCTTACGCCTGGCCCTGGGATATCGTAAGTCACGCCAACAATCAAATAATCGTAAACTGCAGGCTCCCCTTAGTCGACTTTCTATCGTAAATCGCCCTAACATTATTGCCACTAACAGCACACAAAGCCTCCTAACTCAGTGTCTGGTGTGTGCTTCATTCTTTATCCCCTCCCCAGACTCTCCATCTCTCTCGACTCTCTTACGACTGATCGCAAATGTGTCGTAAGTTATAGGAAGTCTCGCATTATCCTTACCGTAATGCTTGTAAGTCTGCCGCCCCCACGAGAGGTTAGTGGTGTGTGCTCTTAATCACAGTTTTTACTTTCATCCCTCTTACGACTCATCGCAAATGTGTCGTAAGTTAAAGGAAGTCTTGCATTATCTTTTAGGGTAATGTCCATAAGTCTACCTCCCACACCTCCCCACCACACCCCTGAGTCTATTCATCCTCGCTGTTATCAGAGCACACCCAGACTCGTATCTCAGGAGCAAATTTGGTCGTTCTAGCTCGTCTTCCTTCATTGGCTGTGTGTGTGTGTGTGTGTGTGTGTGTGTGTGTGTGTGTGTGTGTGTGTGTGTGTGTGTGTGTGTGTGTGTGTGTGTGGTGGTGGTGGGGAGAGAGAGAGAGAGAGAGAGAGAGAGAGAGAGAGAGAGAGAGAGAGAGAGAGAGATCAAACAATAACACAGGTATACAGTACACTGAAAAAATTGTTTTATTTCATATGATTTTTATATATTTCTGGGCGCTGAATTAAAAAATGAAAACCAATTTTTCCCCATTACGTAACATTTCTCACAGAACACTTTCTATAGTTTTCAAATATAAATTTTTTATCATTTCGCACTACAGTATATACTACTATTTGTATATGGATATTTCACAACAGTGATAGTATGTTTAAATTTAATATTCTCTAACAATAAAATCCGTGTTTTAAACACCACAGTTATTTTATCTGATAATAAACCAGAATATAGCTAGAGCACAACCCAGTGATGAGTCCTACCAGTACTGGAGTGCAGCAAACATATCTCAGTGTGACTCAGTTAGCTGACTGGTGCACTTATAAATTACTTTCAGTGGAGTGTTTATTTATCACAGTGATGTTTATTGAAAATAGTGGTTTACTGCACTATTCCTTGGTTTATTGCACTTATGTAAGTGGCCTAGTGCAGAAACTTGGCAGAGATTTTAATGCAGAACAATAGAGACTGTTTATAGATTCATTTATAATAAGCCTGAAAGGGGTACTTCTTCATAATGGTAATAAATGGGCATCAATATCTGTTGCTCATTCTGTGCATTTAATAGAAGTGTACCAGAATTTGGCAAATCCTCTCCAGAAAATCACTTACAATGAACACCGTTGGTTCATATGTGGGGACCTGAAGGTTTTGTGAATATTACTGGGTCAGCAGTCAGGGTATACAAAATTCCCATGGTTTCTCCGTAAGTGGGACAGCAGAGCCAAGGATTTACAGTGGGTTCAGAAGGAATGGACAGTTAGAAAACACCCTACAGCTTGTTGCCAAAAACATCGCCAGACCTAGCTCGTTGAATCCAGATAAAGTGCTGCTACCACAGCTTCTTAGTAAGCTTGCATTAAGGAAGCAGTTTGCCAAAGCCCTGTCAAAAGATGGAACCTGTTTTATGTATTTATGCCAAAAGTTTCCTGGTTTGTCTGTAGCTAAATTGAAAAATAGCGTATTTACTGGACCAGATATAAGAAAACCGATTTCTGATGCAGAATTTGATGGTACGTTGAACGACCTGGCGCAAAAGGCTTGGGTATCATTCAAAGAAGTAATTTCTAAGTGTTTAGGTAACAATAAGGATCAAAATTACCAAGAAATTGTGAGAAATTTGTTGGTCAAGTTTATGGAGTTGGGTTGCAACAAGAGTCTCAGAGTTCACTTTTAGGATTCGCATTCGTAATTTTCCCACGAAAATCCTGGAGTGGTGAGTGAAGAACACGGTGAAAGATTCCATCAGGATATTAAGGACACAGAAAGATGAAACCAGGGATATTGGGATATCAGTATGATGGTGGACTGCTGCTGCGGAAAAACCATACAAACGACTGGCCACCAAACGAAGTTTTGGAAAAAAAAAAAAAAGTTACAAAGACTAGAGAAGTGTGAGTCATGGAATATATAGTGTTGTTTCCTTTATATGTTAAAAAAAATTACATTGACTACATATTTACATTTTCAGTTAATTTAGAACAATATTGTATAGATCGATTGAAATTTATAATTTGCCATATTTTGATTAATATTTTTTATATTTTGCATTAAAATATGATGTGACAGAAACATCCTATACGTATTTATTGTCTTCGTACGTACAGTAAAAAATAACTACACAGAATTAAAACAATTTTTAATTACTAATTTTGTAGACCTGTGTAATTAATGGAATTACCCTACTAAACTCTCATACTCTCAAGGTCTACCTTCAGCTGAACGAAAATATCTGGCGGTAACTAAAACATACAGTCTGACTTTACCTCATCCCGAATCGTCTGGCAGGAAAATCTATTCTGTCTTCTGGTTGTAACTATAATAAAATAACAAGTTATAAATAAAACAATAAACAATAGGACCAAATTTTATCATGGCTATCAAAAAGAACTCACCACCACCACATTCATAACTCCAATCATATTTTCAGCCAATACGTAAGGTGAGTAGGATCCAGAAAAATTAGAAGCAATACACAAAAGTACGAGGATTATCCACAGAGTACCTAGTGACATGGACCACACATCGATTCACACATTTTCAGTTCTTCATAATTCTCAGCCCTACCCGACCACTACAGTATATGCTAGGTTAGATTAATTTTCTCAGATTCCCTGCAGGGTAGAACCATTCCCACGACAACCAAAACAAAATGGGAAGGCAACTTTTGTCTCATGCATGTGTATATACCAGAATACAAGATAACCCATAAAAAGCGCTCCACTTGGCTCTCAGCTGCGGATATCTTATGTGTTGCGAGGATGACTCAGTCTATCGCTGTGGGCGTGGATATGGCTGTGGGGGCAGGACAAGAATAAATGATCCAGAGTAGATAATGATGACGCAAACTGAGCCATCCCATAAACACAGGAGAAATCACCTGACTGTGTTAATGAGGAGCGATATATATTGGTCACCTTGTATATTATCAATCATTTCTTTCCTGCGTTGGTTCCTTTACTTTCTTAACTTCCATACATTGCTTTCTCGTGCATTCATTCAACATAAAAAGTACTTTTCTTGTCCTTCCACATTCTTTTCACCACCAAACTCACTCACAGACAAATTTTTCACCACCCTCTGCATATTCATTCTCTCAGTGTTACCATCAAAATACATCTTCGATTGCTCATTTTCAGTCTGCCATACTCTAGCTTTTTCTCAACCCATTGTATCTCCTAACATGCCAGATCAGAGTCTTTAACAATCTCATGACACTGCTCATGCTCTTAATTCCTCAAACTTACGAAACCTGAAACCATTCTGACTTAAAAAAATAAAACAGACAAATACAAAGAAACCTGCGGATCGTGCCCAAACTATCATTTCCAGCCGACTACCGCCCCCACACCCAGCCGAGGTAACAGTCTGCCCATGCTCCCCCCCCCCCTCACTCATGGCTAGGCTCCACACACAACAATGGACTCATACGTAAGTCGCAGCACTCAAAAGCATAGCCACTCAAACCCACACAAAGTAAGGTGGGAACACGCCAACCCACCCACCTACTAAGTCACCCACCCACCCACACTCACCCACCCACCCACCCACACACACACACACACACATACACACAAAGTTGGGGCGGCCTTGTTAGAGGGCGGTTTCAACAGCATCACAAATCACGTGCCTCTTAGATCGCTTCATTTACCCTGCTTATTCAGGAAGTTATATAAATCCTGAGGCCATAATGAGAGAATAAATATTTGGGCCACTGACCCTTTCAGCCTAACGACGCCCTTTTCTTAGTTCTTTCTTTCATTCTGCAGTTTCATTATTACAATTATCAATAATTTTAGCTATCTTTGGGAAGCCTTTTCACTATAAAGAAGCTTTATGGAGGTTACTGTTAGCTCATTCATTGCTAAAGATTTACCTCCCCCGTTGTCAATGAAACTTAAGATTAACTGCTGTAATTCCTCTTTTACCAGACGAATACCTTTATGGTCTCACACAAGCAATTAAATCTACGGTCAAAGTCTGCCCTGTTACAAAAATCAGACGGTGCCTAAATCACTGAATGCAAATAAATAAATAAATAAATAAATAAATAAAATCCTGCATCCGTATCTAGATCCATCTCCACAGTATATCTAACCAGCTCTTCCTTGACGAACTGCTCGACCATCCAGCAGATTTAACTGAAATCCGATGACAACTTTTTGAGATATACGAAAACAGACTAATGGACACGGATGCATACATAACTTCTGTCTAACTCTGTTGGCGGAGGTAATGAGAATATCTGGAGGAACAAACAAGTAAAAAAAAAAAAAAAAAAAAAAAGGACGTCATCACAGTAAAAAGGTTCAAATGTTTGGAGAACAATTTCAAACAAATACTAACCAGTAAACGCCTTTATCGGCAAGGTACGACAGAGGCCATCTAAATTTGAAAGCATCGAAATGTCGCCTTACACCCCGAGGATGCCTAGAATATATTGATGGATATCTACCAACAAAGCTTCATGCCTTTACGACACATTGTCTGGTCTTTGGTTCTTTTTTTGAAGATTTTGGACATGCTGCACTTGGCGCGTGTCATGCGCCACGCGCACCGCCGGGGTGTGATGAAACCTGTCAAAAACAAATCTTAAAGAATGTGGCTATCATAAAGTACAAACCAAGCAGTGATTGGTCCTGTGGTTGCTGTGATATAAGGTTCTCAAAAGCGTTATGGTCGGTCCGGGCAGAGTTGGGCCGCTCATGTGTGAGAAAATGCCACAACTTGACGAGAGACTGGCGAGGGCTTCACCCTGGCTCGTAATAATAGGCTTGGAGAGTGACGACAGAACGCAGCAATGAACTGTCTCTCTCTATAATATAATCCATTCATATTTGAGGGTCCACCAGAGAGTGAAGAAAACCCTCTGATGGTAGTAAGAAAACTGGTGACAAATTGATCTGAAATGGATATATTAGGCCAGGTTATAACCCATTCAGAGCAGGTGGCTTGCTTATAGCTAAACATAGTCGCCTTTCGGTCATTACAGTAAATATTAATATACAAATGTGTCTACTCTAGACATATAATTTTACAGTCCTACTTGCAATTTATGGCAAAACAGACCGTCGTTGTACCTGACAATAAACGATTTTTTTTTTCGGTCCGGAAAAATCTTTAACAGCCAAAAGTCAACCACCCAAATAAATAAAAAAGTACAGACGATAGCCAGACACAGAGAGATATGGATATGCAGATATAAAAGAGTTGAGAGGGAAGGTAAAAGAAGATATCAAGGAGTTAGAACGAGAGAGAGAGAGAGAGAGAGAGAGAGAGAGAGAGATAGAGAGAGAGAGAGATAGAGAGAGAGAGAGAGGAGGGGGGATGAGAGCACACACTCGTGGGTAAGATGGGCAGGACAGGTGTTTTAGTGGCCAGGTAGTGTTGCCTCAACACTTCAGTAGTGACGCCTCTCGCACCATGCCTTTCCCTCACTCTCCCTATCTCTCTCTCTCTCTCTCTCTCTCTCTCTCTCTCTCTCTCTCTCTCTCTCTCTCTCTCACACACACACACACACCGTGGCCCTCTCTCTCACACACACACACTCACACACTGTCACATCTCACACACTCTGTCGTCTCACACACTGCCCTCTCTTTCACACCCTGTCCTTCTCAAACATCCCGCCCCCTCTCATGCACCCTGTCCTATCTCACACACTTTGCCGCCTCTCACACAACCTGTCCTTACTCTCACACATCCTGCCCTCTCACACAGCCTGCCTTCTGTTCCATACCGTGCCCTATATCATTCACCCTGCCCTCCCTCACACACACCCTACTCACTCTGGCACGCCCTGCTCTCTCCCACACACCCTGCTCTCCCTCCCACACACCCTGCCCCTTCTCCCTCTCTAACACCCTGTCCTCTCCTATATCCTGCTTTCTCTCTTACATCCTGCCGTCTGTCACACGTACTGCTCTCTCTTACGCATCCTGCCCTCTCTCACACCCCTTGGATTATCTCACACACCCTGAACTTTCTCACAAATCCTACCCCCTCTCGCACCCTACCTTTTCCTTTACACACATTGCCCGCTCTCACACCTCCTCTCTCACACCCTGCCCACTCTCACCCATTTCTCTATCTCCCAGGCTCTGCTCTTTCCCACATACTGCCCTTTTTCTTTCACACATCCTGACTCCCCCTCAAAAGCTACCCCCCCCCATCTCTCTCTCTCTCTCTCTTATGCATACAGCGCCCCCCCCCCTCTCTCTATACACCTTGTGCTCTCTCACACCTTCTCTCTCACACCCTGCCTTCCCTCCCACACACACTGTCCTCTCTCATGCAATTCTCTTTCTCCCAGAATCCCTGCTCTTTCCCACATACTGCTCTCTCTCTCTCTCTCTCTCTCTCTCTCTCTCTCTAATAATTCGCAGAGGCACGACCTGGTGTGCGACTGGCAGGGCGTCCTGGTCAGAGCGCACTTTGGTCTAGACGCCACGGTTCGAGTCTAAAAGGTGACCTTTTTTTTTTTTTCTTTTTTTTTTAATCATGTAGGCGCTACCAGAGACGTAGGTGGGTCTATGCTTAAATGTTCTGGACTATCTGCAGCTTAGCCTTGGACCCTTACTTTCGGAAATGGACAACACGGAATTCTTTTTTTTTTTCCTACTCAAAGAACTAGAAGATATCACTTTCACACGCTCCTACTCCCTCACATCCCTCTCACACCATCCTACGTCTGCACTCTCTTTCTCTCACTTCCCCACTCCCTCACACTCTCCCCCACACCTTCCCTCTCATCCGTTAACTCCCACACGCCACACCTATTCCGCACAATCTCCCTTTCACACTCTCCCTCTCACTCCCCCAATTCACACTCCTCCTCTCACTCACCCAATTTCACACACCCTTCCTATCTCCCACTCCACAACTTCCCTCTCAGCTCCCACTCCATCGCACCCTTCTGCTTACCACCTACGCCTTCCCAACTTCCCTCTCGCCATTTCACTTCCCTACGCCATCGTCCTCACTCCCCCACCTCCTCATATTCTCCCACTCCCTTACACCCTCACTCTCACGCCCTCACTTCTTCAAATTCTCCCCCTCCCTCTCTTCGACCCCTTAAACATTCTATCTCTCACCTCCCCCTCCCTCAAACTCTTCCGCTCACTTCACTCTTTTTTACACCCTCCTTTTGACCCTCCCTCTCACTTCTAGCTCCCTTTCACGCGCGCACGCACGCGCACACACACACACACACACACACACACACACACACACACACACACACACACACACAGATTCACTTAGATTTACAGACTCCAGAGACCTAACGACTCTTTGTTAGTTAGTGCTCCCAGCCTGGGGACAATGGCATATAAATGGTACATATATATACTGTATATATATATATATATATATATATATATATATATATATATATATATATATATATATATATATATATATATTGTGGGTCGTGGGATGATCTTATTGTCTACAGCCGCAGAATTTCCTAAAGATTTTCCAGAAGCAAAGCATTTCTGAGGAACCATTTTCCCATTAACCTTCTCTTTAACAGCCTAGGTGGAGGCAATGCAAGATAATTCCTTGAATTTAGAAGCGATTCATTTGCTTACGACACAGTCTGAGAAAATCTTTGGTTGGGAACTGGTTGCTACTCAGTTATCAGTATATTGGCTATCTATGTACCATTGAAAATCTCGTTTACCCATCTCTGCTAAGCAGTCTTTTCGAAGATGCTAATCATCATATCGGTGCAGCGTCAGTAGTTTCATATTCAAGATGACCGCTACTGTGCCATTACCGTGACTTAACCATTCATACTCCAAGCAGCAGCAGATATGTAATTTAAACCTTCTCTCGTAAAAAATTAACATTCTAAGTGTTCACTTATGTGCATTCACTGCCTCCTTAACTTTGATTACTCAACTTAAAAACTCACACCCAACATGCTCATTCGAGCGACGATCCGCTGTTTACTTCTTCCAAGAGACATGCAGTAGGCTAGTATGGTGCCGGGGAGGTTATCGTATTTTGTCCGCAAGGCCTAAATTTGAAAATGTTACACAAGATTATGAACAGGATAGCAAATAATGTGGCTCTCCAAACACCTGCAGGATGAGGAGGGGGAGGAGGAGGATTACACTGTGGACGGAAGACTGCTAATGATAGACATTATCATAAATGGGAGAGAGAGAGAGAGAGAGAGAGAGAGAGAGAGAGAGAGAGAGAGAGAGAGAGAGAGAGAGAGAGAAATGCATAGCTTTCATTTTCGGGAAAGTGAAACCGAAGAATATCCAAGAAAACCAAAGCAACATAATTGAATGAGTAAACGTAATTTAGTCTGATTTGATTAAACTGTAATTTGACAAGAGCATGTAAAATATTTTCATCATACACTTTATTTCATTCTGAGCTAGAATTTTTAAGAATGACTCTGAAACTTAATGGGTTTCCTGTCAACTTTACTGACACATTGTCACACATTGAGCTTAATTATTCACTTCCAAACATCAGATTCAGACAATTCACAAGGCTAGAATGTATTACTTCATCCTTTTCTTGGGAGTAAATCATGCCCTGAGAAATTTGGTAAAGAACCTATTCATTTTTTCCTCGCCTCTCCTTGAGAATAGTGTTCAAATCCCCTGTTGCACTGTCACAATGTTTTAAATTCAAGGATTCAGTACCCAAAGCCCAGCAATCCTCAATGGTTTATTTGTTCAAATGTAGTCGTTTGACAGCGACTTGTACATCCCATCTAGGCGCCAGTTAGCCAGAGAGTTGCTGAGAATCAAGGCAACTAATTCAGGACTGGTTTGCCACTGTTGAAACCGTTCTATACACACATATACATATACATACATACGTTCATACATAGAGAGAGAGAGAGAGAGAGAGAGAGAGAGAGAGAGAGAGAGAGTGTAGCACCAGTCGAGCAGGGCGGTACTCCCCAGGTGGATGGAGAGCTGGAGCTCCCGTTTCATCAGTACTCGAGACTAGCTCCTGACCATCCCCTTTTGCTGAACTTTTTCAGTGTTTCAGTAGCACGGGGAGTAGGCCAGCATGCTCTCCAATACGAGCTCCTCTAACTGTCAACATCAAACTACATGCACATTACACACTACACTTCTTATTCAAAATCTTACAAAAAATAAATAAATAAATAAATATCATCTATTAACCAGGCCTAGGAGTCCCCGGGTGAGAGGGGTCATTAAAGCCCCCACCATCCGTCCCTCTCCCGGTGACGACCCAGCGAGATGCCTGGAAACACTGACTCACATCTTCATTTCTGCAACATTCGCTGCCTTTCCTCTAACTTTCTCTCTGTTGAACACACTTCTCCTCCTCTAAGCCTCACCTTCTCTTTCTAACTGAGACTCAGCTGACTGAGACGACTGACAGCAAACCTTTCTCTGTATTCTCCAACTTTCTCTATACTCATTTCAATGCCAACTGTAGCTGTTGTGAATATGTACGCAAAGACATATCTTGCTCTCGTGTTCCTGAATTTGAAGCTTCTGAATTCCCTACTCTCTGGCTTCGGCTATCATGTCATTCTTTGAATAAATATACCTGCGCTGTTTACTTATCCCCTAATTCTACTATGAAAAATTCTTCGACTATCTTACTTCTATGATAGAACACATCCTTTCAATGTCTCCCTTTTCTGAAATCTCCATTCTAGGTGATTTCAATGTTCACCACCACTTTGGCTCTCCTCTTCTTTCACTGATCCACATGGTGAACAATGCTACATCTCTTCTATCCTTAATGACCTACAGCAGCTTGCACAGCACCCTACCCTTATCCCTGACTGCCTTGGAAAGAGTTCCAAAATACATGACCTCTTGCTTACGTCTAATCATTCTCCTTATACTGTTAATCTTTTCTGTCCGTTGGTCCCCTCCTATCAGAACCTTATCATTTTAACCTGTCCTATTGCTCCAGTAGGGCCTGTGGACCCTCCCAAAAAGTGGCGGGTGTGGTACTTTGGAGCAGCTGATTGGGAGACCCTCAGGCAGTACTTCTTTGATAATCCCTGGAATGCCTATTGATTCCACGGCCGACAGCCATCTCAGTGTGCCTTGTGCATTACAGAATACTCGAGATGGAAGCACACATTCCTTTCTCATATCCTGTGACTAATGCCAAAAAGAACTTGGTTTGATCACGTTTGTTCTAATGCTGCCCACAACAAGGAGAAGGCCTACAAAACTTAGCAGAGCCAACCCACCCCTGAATCGCATATTTTATGTTTCTGCTCGGGATCATCCCAAGTCTGCTCTTCACTCTGCCAAAAATAATTTCATTCGTCCTAAATGCTCTGAACTCTCAAACTCAAATTCCTCCTGCTGCTTCTGGCACCTTGCCCAAAACCTTGCTAACAACTTTATCTCATCATCCTTCCCTCCTTTTTTCCATTCTGATGGCTCTGTAACTATTTCTTCTCCTGATAAAGCGGAACCATTCACTCAGACTTTCTCCTCGAATTCCACCTTACACGATCCTGGTGCTGTTCCCCCATCTCTTCCCCCCTCTGCCTTCCTCAAGACTGACAAAATCTCTTCAGCTGATGTATTGTCCCTCATCACTGGCCTCAATATTAACAAGGCATAAAGGCCTGATGGGGACCCTCCAGTTGTCCTCAAAACTGCACTACTGTGCTGACACCCTGCCTAGGTATACTCTTTTGTCTATCTGTCAACTTGTACTTTCCCTTCTTGCTGGAAGTTTGCTCTCATTCAGCCTGTCCCAAAGAAGGATGACCATTCCCAGCCCTCTAACTATCGCCCAACTGCTTTAACATCCTGTATTTCAAATTTTTTTGAGTCTATTCTTCACAAAAAATAAAAATAAATAGAGCACCTATCCTATTACAACCTTCTTTTAGATCGTCAGTATGGATTCCGCCAGGGATGCTCCACTGGTGATCCTCTCACCTATCTTTCAGACTCCTGGCCATCCTCCTTTCGGTACTCTTGTGAAACCTTTGCCATTACACTTGACGTCTCAAAGGCTTTTGATCAAGTCTAACATAAATCTTTAATTTCCAAATTGTCCTCTTAAGGTTTCTATCCTTCTATTTGTGCCTTCATCTATAGCTTCCTTTCTGGTCGTTCTACAGCTGCTGTTGTACACGCCCACCGTTCTTCTCATAGAGCTATCAATAATGGTGTTCCTCATGGTTCTGTCCTATCACCAACACTCTTCCTTCTCTTCATCATTGACCTTCTAAGCTGTACATCTATCCCTAGACACCCATAAGCTGATGACTCCATCCTTCACCTCTCCATTCGCCTCCTGCAGTGTCCATCTCAGCTGTACTTCAACAAACAAGGGATGAGGCTATCGCACGCCTAATGTCTGACTTGGCTCATATCTCTGCTTGGGGTAAAAGTAATCTTCTTGTTTTTAATGCTTCAAACATTCAAAAACCCGACAAAACCTTCCACAGGAGTATCTTCTAATTTTTAACATTCAACTTAATCCTGCATCTTCTTTATACATACTCTGGGGTTCATATGCCTTCTTTACCCCTGAACAGTTTTTGATTTTATGCACGGGCTATATTCGACCCTGTGTAGAATACAACTCTCATATGTGGGGAGGCTCCCTACATACAGCTCTTCTCAACAAGGTGGAGTCAAAGTCTTTTCGTCTCATTAACTCCCCTCTTACTTGCTCTCTTCAACCTCTTTTCACCACACTGTTGCATCTTCATCTCTTTTCTATCACTACTTCAATGGTCACCGCATCTCTAAACTGTCTGCTTGCATCCCTCCACCACTACGGGGGAGGGGAGGTGGCACCCGTTGAGCAAAAACTCATCCTTTTTCTGTACAAGTCACTAATGCAGAGTTAACTATTAGTCCCAACCTTTCATGTATGCAACAGGTTAACTCTGGAACTGTCTCCCTCTGTCTGTATTTTCTACTGCCTATGAACTCCAGTCTTTCAAACTCAATGTGTCCAGGTACTTCGAAATGAACGGATCTTGAATTTGGCTCTCTGTTAACTTGCTTTTGCTTTTTTTTTGGAGGGAACAAACTTGCAGGCTCCTGGCCTTTGGTTCCTTCTTTCTTGCATTAAAAAACTATTCCAAGTACACAGCTGCAAGTCGGGTGGGGGGATGGGGCTCTCAAACACTTAAAATTAACTATACATCTGTCTTGTTGCATCTGTGTATGATTAACCTAGCAATTATAACACTATCAATTTCACATGCACTGCTGTCTCTACAGGAACTCCTTCCTAATTCACACGAGGTCATGAACAGGGTATAATAATTGATAACCACTTTGTCTCCGATGATGTGTCCGGTCTTAAATGGAGCTCATACGGACTTAGGCAGAGAGAGATACAGACGGTGGGAGAGCCAACCAATTCCTTAACAAACCGCCTTAGAATGGGTAGGTAAATACGTTGCATCATACTGGAGACGATCAGACATCTCCGTCAAACTTACCCGCCGGAGTCTCGATTCCAGAATTCGTGATCAGGAGAATCAGGAGACGAGCTTTCTACCATCCACACCGCTGACGAACCGAATTTTTGTACATACCTGTTAGCAAAGCAGATGCATGTAAATTGTGTACACTCATCCCCAACACACACACACACACACACACACACACACACACACACACACACACACACACACACACACACACACACACACACACACACACACACACACACACACACACACACACACACACACACACACACACACACACACACACACACACACACACACACACACAGTCATCAACACAAACTCTTACCCATTTTGTGATTTTCTCCCTCTCTTTCCTCCACCAGCCCGAAGAACCCCCACCCCCCTTCTCCTCCCATCGTCCACACAACCGCTCTCCCCCTGATCCACTCCCCTCCCCTCCTCTCTTCCACGTAACCGCCCCTCCACTGCACCTCTCCTCTCCCCTCTCCTCCCCTCCCTCTACCCTCCTCCCTCTCCTGGGTAAACATGATGGTTGCTATCCTTACCCACCACTACACCATCAAACAACTCACACAAGACAACTAATTCCACAACACCTCGCCACTACCACCATACTATTACCACCACCACTCATACCACAATACCACCACCACTCATACCACAATACCACAACCCTTATCATCCATCCGTGCCACATAACCATACAACCACCCACACCACGCTATCACCACCACCACCCTATTAATATGTGCACACTGTACTACCAGCATCCACAGTCAACACATCACAATATCCCCACCACTCACCCCCTCACCAAATACCCATACTACATCGCAGTCTGCACCATATTACCATCATCATCGCCAACCACTACATGCACTACGAATCAAACACCGACACGAGCAATCACACTATCGCCATTAACCAAACTGCCACCACACCAACCCATAATCCCACCATCACAATCATATTACTGCCTCACCAAACAGTAATCCAATCATCACTAAAACATAATCACCACACAAAACCATGATTCCACCACCACAACCACATTACCACCACACCCTCTTGCCACCACAGCACCAACCATACCGCACTACCACCACACCAACTACACTACCACTACACCAACCACACCACCACCCAAACCACAGTGGCCACCATATATATAAACTGCTATTTTTTCAAGTTGTTTTTTTCTAAGTCCTATGTGCCTTGAGTTGATTTGCGCTTTTCCTCAGTTTTAATTCTCTTTCTGTCTCTCTTTTTTTTTCTCTTTTTTTTTTTCTTTTTGAGTGAGGTGTGAGAGGAGCTGGGAAAGGTAAAGAAGGTGGGACGGGACGCGAGAGTGACATCTTTGGGACTTTTCCTTTGGGATTTCATTTCTTTCTCTTTTTCTCCTTACGCCATTTCCGTCGTTTCTGCTTATTCTATCTCTCTCTCTCTCTCTCTCTCTCTCTCTCTCTCTCTCTCTCTCTCTCACACACACACACACACACACACACACACACACACACACACACACACACACACACACACACACACTCGTACACACACACACACACACACACTCACACACACACACACACACACACACACACACACACACACACACACACACACACACACACACACACACACACACACACACACACACACACGAACACACACACACACACACACACACACACACACACACACTCGTACACACACACACACACACACACACACACACACACACACACACACACACACACACACACACACACACACACACACACACACACACACACACACACACACACACACACACACACACACACCTCCTCCCCCGCCTCCTCTCCATCATTGCCCACCATCCTCCTGTGCCACTCCAAGCCATCTTCCATTCCCTCTCTGTGTCTCGTCAAGCTTTTCTCCAACTCTCATACCCCCCTCGCCACACACACACACACACACACACACACACACACACACACACACACACACACACACACACACACACACACACGCCTTTACACTTTCAACTTTCCCCGTTATGTTTCACACTTTTTATTCTTGTCTACTGTCCTCCTTTTGCCTTTCTTTTTCTGTATACCTGCCTTACTCTCTACTTATCTCAGTCTCTCCTCTGCCCGTCTCATTTCTTACCATGTCTATGCCTCACCCCTGTCTGCCTCCCTCTCACCCCAGCCTGCCTCTGCTGCATCCCTCTCAACCTCTGCCTCACCTCTGTCTGTCCTCGCTTCATCCCTTATTGCTTCTGTCTCCCGTTCCCACCTCTGCCTCGCCCCTGTCCGTCTCTACCTCACCGTGTCTGCTCCTGTCCCTTCCCTACCTGCCTCTGCCTCACCCCTGCCTACCTCTGCCTAACACCTCTGCCTCTGCCTCACTCCTGCCTGTCTCTACCTCTCTCTTTCCCGTATTATTTCTTCCCTTGCCTCTTTGTGTCTCTAACTGATTTCCCCTGCCTCATTCCTGTCTGCCTCTGCCTCACCCCTGCCTGCCTCTGCCCCACCCCTACCTGCCTGAGTGGGAAACTTTACCGGTGTTGACTTGAGCCACTTTGCAATTTCTTCTGGTGATTCTTGTTGACTCAACGCTCGTCCACTCCTCCACCTGCCTCCCCCTCTCCCTGCTCACCCCTCTCCCTCCCAGCCTCGCCCTCCCCCTCCCTTCATCATCCCGTCTCTGCCTCATTCTTTCCCTGCCTTACACTCTCTCTGCCTCGCACTCTCTGCATCATCTCTTTCTCCCTGTCTCACCCAGTCTTTGCTTCACTCCTCCCTTTTTTTCTCGCCCTCTCCCTGCCTCTGTGTCATACCCTTTGGCTGCCACCAGTAGCAGCCTCATCTCCTACCAGCCCCATCCTCTTCCTGCCTCACTTCCTCTCTGCCTCATCCCCCCCTCTACGTTTCACAACCTACTTGCCTCACCCGCTCCCTTCTTGCTTCATCCCTCTCTCCTTTACCCCTTCAATTTCCTCACCTCCTCACTCGTAACCCCCACCCTACCACCTCACTCCTTTCATTCATAACATCCCTCACGCGCTGCCTCAGCATCTCCTTTTGTACACCCTCTCTTTCCCGACTTTTCCCGGCCTCATTGATGCCCTACCATACCCCCATCCTGCTTCACCCCATCCCCTCTCTCATCCTCTGCCTGCCTCAGCCAACCTCTCTTACCCCTGTCGCTTCCTGTTTTACTCTCTCTCTCTCTCTCTCTCTCTCTCTCTCTGTGTTATCCCGCCTTTGCCTCCCCTTTTCATTGTTTCACCTTCTCTCTTCCTCACACCCTCTGTCTCACTCTGTCTCGGACTAATTTCCAGCTCACTCATCCTTTTCCTTCATGTTTCATCCCTTTTATCCATTACTTTTTAATGTTATAGCTATTTAATTGCCTCACTCCCTCCCTGCATCGTCCTATCCTTGTCTCACTCCCCCTCCCTACCTCACCCCATCCTATCTTACTCCCTCCTTTATTCGTCCTTCCCTGCATACCTCCACCTGCGTTACACCCTCCCTACTTACCTCCACCTGCCTCACATCCCCCCTTATCTCTCTCCACCTTCCTCCCACCCTCCTTACCTACTTCCACCTGCCTCAGACTCCCCATTCTCCCCTTGCCTCCTTTGCCCCCTTCCTCATTTTCTTCTTGTCTCCCTCCGCCTCTATCACTGCTCTCCTCCACTTCTCCTCTCACCCTTCCTGTCTTCTCCCCTCCTCTCTTCTCTCTTTTTGCTTGTCTTTCTTTACCTCATTGGCGTCCTCTCTTCCTCATCCTTTTCTTACTTACCTCTTTTCATTTTCTACTCACCTTCCATAGGTCTCTTCATCTTTTCACCTGCTTCTCGTCATCCATCCTACTCTCCACCTTTTCATCTTCTTCCCCCTCTCCCCCCCTCCTCCTCTCCTTCAGTACCTCTCCCCATCTTCCTCTCTTGTTTTTCCTTTTACTGTGCATCTGCCTCCCTTCACTCTGGCACCTCCCTCTCATCTTACCTCCCCTCCCTCTCCTAATCCTCCTCTTTGATCCTTTTCTCCTCTTTTCCGCTCCACTCCTCTACCCCTCCTCTCTCCCCATTACACCACTCTTCTCTCCCTTCCTCCCTCCTCCATCTCCCTCGCTCACATCATCCCACTTCAGCTTTTCTTTCCCCTTTTCACATTCTCTCCTCTCTCCTTTCCAATTTCCACCTAAATATCAATTCTTCCTCCCTTACCATCTTCCTTCACATCATTCTCCCTTTCCTCCATCCTTTTTCCTCTTCCTTTCTTATACAATACTCCCTTCCTGCCCATCTCCCTTTCGTACCTTCTCCCTTTGTTTTATCTCTCTTCCCTTGCTCACAGTAGGCTATACTCCCTCCCTCCCGTCCCTCTTTCACACTATTCCCCGTCTCTCTCTCTCTCTCTCTCTCTCTCTCTCTCTCTCTCTCTCTCTCTCTTCCTTCCGTTTCCCCTCCTCTGCCTTCCAAACATACCAAGAAGGAGAAAGACCAACAACAAAAATAAGAAACAGAAAAATGAGAAAAAACGGTGAGAAATGTGAGAGGGACGGATGGTAGAAATAATGGTGGCGTTATGTTGTGTTGGTCCAGTGGTGTTGTGTTGACTCAGAGGGACCCACGCTGACAACTTACCCACCAACTTGAGTCCTTGCACGAGATGAGGAAAAAGAGGAAGAAGATGCCAGCTTGCCTAATCGAGGTTGGGGTGAGGTGTGCCGGTGGGGAGACTGGTAGAGGAAGGGTTGGAATCTAGATGAACTGATCTTAATATTCGTCCATAGTATCATCACCACCACCACCATCATCATCATCATCATCATCATCATGAAACGAATCTCAAGTCCTCAGAGAAGAAACTGAAGCCAGCCTGCCTTCCTAACCCGCAGTAAGTGGTGGGGTGATTCTGAGTAACTAAAAATTTAGCGTGATTCCATATTATTAGTCTCCACCCAGTACGCAGGTGGAGGCTATTGTTTTCGCTGGTATTATTATTCTCGCATCGGTGTCTCGCAACGATTCCAGGAAAACTGGAGACTGCGCAAGGAATCTGAGAGGCCCAGGTTACGTACCCTGGCATGGGTCATTGCTAATAGAAAAAAAAAATAATTCAAATCTCCCCAGTGGCGTCATGGTCACTGTAAGTAAGATATAGTACCAGACACATGCGTTCTTCGACACCTTTGTCTCCCTTGTTGATGTTATATGTTACATTAGGGTCTTCAGGTCTCCCTCACCTCAAATCGTAGCTACCTTATTGTGGCTACACAAAGTAACGTAACCAAATTCTATTATTCCAGCTTCAGTCTCCCGATGATCCCAATAGAACCGGAGACTGCGCAATCTGAAGGGCCCAGGCTATGTGTCCTGGCATGAACCATCGGTAATAGAGAAAAAAATCCAAGTCTCCCCAAAGGGGTCAAGGTAAATAAGAAATTGTAGGTGGAGACGACTGACTGTCCGTAGGACAGTTGCAGAGTTCTAGTTCTACTTATTTTGGCTGCGATAACAGAAAATACATTGCGATTATTCACCCCGTCAGTACGATGAACTATTTTCGTTATTACCTGGCACTAATAGGTGATATGCAACTCAGAAAAGACCAATCGCTGTCAAAATATTAGAACTGTTGCCAGTATCCATTGGATAAAGTGGAGAGCATGGCATTGGTAAGAAGACCAAGTATCATATGGCTTAAAATCTTGCTTAATTAATTCGAAACCTAGAAACATAAAAGATGCCAGAATCTAATAACTGCTTGAAACTTTCCTTTAGTTATTCAAACCCAAGAAATGAAAAGGATTTCTATTCTAATTATTGCCTGAAACCTTGATCCAATTGTTCAGAACTCCAAAAGTGCAAAGTAACGACTGACCAAGCGACTCTCCCCCTCTTAGTACCAATTATTTACGGCAACGGCTGCTCCCTAAGTCGTGTAGAGCAACACCACCACTCCATGTACCATATTCATCAGCCCACCGCTCTTGTAACCAATCGCCTCTTTTGCAACATCAGGTGTAATCTGTGTGTATACTGATTGCATGAATATGAATGGGCATATGGATGAATGGTGTGTGTGTGTGTGTGTGTGTGTGTGTGTGTGTGTGTGTGTGTGTGTGTGTGTGTGTGTGTGTGTGTGTGTGTGTGTGTGTGTGTGTGTGTGTGTGTGTGTGTGTGTGTGTGTGTGTGTGAGAGAGAGAGAGAGAGAGAGAGAGAGAGAGAGAGAGAGAGAGAGAGAGAGAGAGCTTGCGTGTGTCTAAGTTAATGTATTTATGATTAAGTTTGTATGCAGTACTAAGCCAGCAGGAGGAGAGGGATCACACACACACACACACACACACACACACACACACACACACACACACACACACACACACACACACACACACACACACACACAGAGAATGTATGTACTGTAAAATATGGGAAGATGAAAATGGAGAGGAGGTGAAGGGGATGGGAGGGGAGGGACGGCGAGGGGAGGGGAGAGGAGAGGAGATGAAAGGGATATAGGGGGTAGGAGAATACAGGGGAGGGGGGTTTGGAGACCTCACTTCAGACATCTTTATTACTCAAGTGTTACTCAGCATCTTGTAAGCCCATCCCCCTCCCTCTTCCCCTCCCCATTCCTCATGGTGATGGGGGAATGCAGTCCTACTCCTCCACCACTAACGCGCACCTTAACATTCTATCCTTACACCATAACGTCCCTTCTTGCACCATGCATTCTGTTCTTGCACCACAACTCCCTATTCTCGCACCATTGTACGAGTATCTTGTACTGTACCTCCTCTACTACGGTAAACATATCGTGTTCTTGCTCTGTGATATCATATTTATGCCCTAAAACACCCCATTCTTGCATCATGGCATCCTGTCCTTTACCATAACATCCTATTACTTCTTTTTATGTACTATTCCGTTATATCTTGCTGCATCCTACACCATCATTATACTTTACATCATCATAAACAATGTTCCATGATCAGCACATACTTAAACTATGATTAAGTTCCTTAAGCTACATGTAAACTACACCATCACATGCCACAGTCCACCATAGTCTCTACAGTTCAGAACCATAAACACAAGGAAAACAGCAACGGACCTACTGGCCTCTTCGTGGCCGTTTTAATTTGGTAAAGTAGGCTAAGAATATATTCTTTGGAAGCACGAATCTCTCGCCACACCTCTCCCATCGATTCCTACAGCCGTAAACCGGTTGGAAAATTAAAGGAGAACAAATATACATTATAGACAAATTGTCATGAATGTATCATGGGATGTCTGCATAAGTATATAGTCCACATTCTTACTTGTACAGGCAGTGTATATATAAGTGAATAATGATGCGCTGTTGTATCCACCCTGATCTGGGTAAGTGAAACAGTAAGATATTTTTGTATAAAATAGTCGTGAAGATGATTGGCTGGAGATTGGGAGCTGGCAGGTTATCCAAGCGACTTCTATGACTATGTGAGTAATGTATCACAGCCTAAAGTATCTTGTCTCACGGCAGTTTATTCTGTATGATTACAAATCTACTCAAGAATATAAGGTACCACGACACCCCATTCCTGCACTGTTCACCACCAGCACACTGTATCTTCCCTGTGCCGGTACCATCACCTCCCACCACAATGACTCCTGCAGGGCAACCAGTTAATAGGAGAGGGAGGAGGCACAATAGGAGATATGCATATGGGCAGTGCAGGGCAGGCCATGGCTTGGCTGAATATTGCAGAGGACGGCTAAGTAGGGTAGGGTGGAGTATGGTACAATAAGGTAGAGCAGAACAGCAGACAGCAGGCAGGGCAGGACATAGAAACGAAAGATATGACAAGGCTTGGTAGGACAGCACAGAATGTGAAAAGGCAGGGGAGGACAGGGCGAGACAGGACACAACAGACAGGACAGAGCAGGGTAGCTCTATGTAGGCTAGATGGTATCTCATAATAGAGCATGACAGGGTGCAGTGGTGTGGGGTAGGGTAGAACAGGGTAAGGTATCGTAAGATAGGTTATGACAGGATAAGAGAGGGAAGCAAAAGAAAGGGCAGCGCAAGGCGGGACAGAGTAAGGTATGGCAGGGAAGGGAAAGGAAGGGAAGGGAAGGAAAGGGAAGGGCAAGGCAGAGCAGGTCCGGGCAGAGAAGGATAACACAGAAACAAGCAGTGCAAGGAGCAGCAGGGTCAGGCAGAGAATGATAGGACAAAACCAAAAAGCGCAGGGCAGAGTAGGGCAGAACAGAGCAGGACAAGGCTGGGAAGAAAAGTGCAAAGCGGCAGAGCAGGGCAGGGTAGGGGAAGGCAGTGCGGGGCAGGCCAATGCAAGACTGAGAAGAGCAGGGCGAAACGACTGGTCTAGAAATGGCAGTGTAGAATAATAGGTCAGGGCAGGCAGGGCATCAACTAACAGAACAGCAGGTTATGGTTCGGACGGGCAGGACAGGACAGGACAGGGCAGGGCGAGGCAGGACAAGGTTGAGCAGGACAGAGAACAGCATGGTAGGGCAAGGAATGACATGTCAGGACAACGCTGGGGAGGGCAGGGCAGAACAACAGGTCCGGGAATGGTAGTGAAGAACAACAGGTCAAGGCAGGCAGGACATCAACAAACAGAACAGCAGATCAGGCCAGAGGTGAGTAGGACAAGACAGGGCATGGCAGGATATGTTTAGAGCAAGACAGAGTAGAGCAAGGCAAGGTAGGGCAGGGTATGGCAGAACAGAACATGGGAGGATAAAATAAGATATATGGCACAAAAAAAGTAGGGCTGGGCAAGCAGACTATAAGATAATAAAGGATTGGGCAGAGCAAGAACATGGCAGTACATGATGGAAGAGTGTAAGGTAAAGCAAGGCAGAGCAATGAAGCAGGGTAGGACAAGGTGGGGTAAGGGGCAGGGCATGGCAGGGTAAGGCAGGACAGGACAAGACAGGATAAGGCAGGGCTATGACAAAACAGAGTAAGGTAGGGTACGGCAAAACAGGGTAAGGCAGAGTTGGCTAACACAGAGTATACTAAAGTAGGGGAACAAGGTAGAAGAGGACAAGGCAGGAGAAAGCTACGCAGTGTAGAACAGGGCAAGGCAGGGCAGGCCAAAGGAAGGTACGGGAGGGGAGGGCAGGAGAGAGAGCCAGAGAGAGCCTCGGACAGTTCAATTATAAGAGTCATACTTATTAATGGATCTATTAAGATGGGAACTGTGTCTAACCGGGGCACGAGAGGAGGGGGGAGGGGGAGGGGGAGGAAGAGGATTGGAGTAAGGGTGTGGAAGGAGGGAGGAGAGGAGGGCGGAGGAGGAAAGGAAAGGAGGAGGAGAGATGAAAAGACGGAGAGAGCAATTACACGGCAACATTGGTAGTCATGAGGGAACGGAAGGAGAGGAAGGAAGAGAAGGAAAGTGGAAGAGGAGACAAAAATGACAGAGAGGGGAAAAGGGAGAGAGAATTGAGAGGTGGATATGTCGGGAGGTGAAGGAAGAGGAGGGGAGATGGGGAGGGGAAGAATATAGTAGAGGAAGACAGATGAAAAGGTCGAAGAGGGAGAGGGGTAAGATAGAAAAATGGGAAGGGGGAAGGTCTAGGGAGAAGGTAAAAGGGAATAAGGGAGAGGGAAGAGAAGAGAAAGGAAGGAATGAAGGGAGAAAGATAAGAAATGAGGGAGAAAAGGGAGTAGTAAAACGATATGAGAAGGAGAAAGGGATACAAAGCAGAGGTGGACGGGAGGAAAAACAGAGGACGGAGAGGCAGAGATTGCGAGAGCCAAGGTATTATTTTTCTGAGAACGGTGAGAGAAAAACGACAGTCAGCTGGATGAAGAGACGGAACGAGTTATGGAAGGAGGGACGAGGAAAAGGAAGAAACAATAAATGATACAAAGTGAAAAGGAAGAAAAAAGTAAAAACTGGGAAAAATGAAACCAACAGAATTCATCATCGTCATCACAATAATCATCGTCGTGCTAAGCATAAGTCGGCTTGGAAAAAAGACAGGACGGGTTATGAGAGGCTGAAAAAGATGAACGAGGAGAAAGATACAGAAGAGTTTATACAAATGATAAGGAGGAGAAGAGAAATTATAGAATACTAAATATAAAATCATCATCACCAGCACCACCACCACCACCAACACCACCACCATCACAATCATCATCATCATCATCATCATGCTAAGCCTAAGTCAGGTGGATGAAGGTACGGAAAGGGCAATGAAAGGTTAAGGGGAGAGGGAGGATCAAGAAGGATAAATAAATAATGCAAGATTAAATGAAAGGGTCGAAAAAAGCACTGAGGGAAATATATAACAATAAAAAAAGGTCACTGTATTGAAGGAGTTAAGCATCCTGCAGTAATGACAAAGAGACAGAAAATGAACACATAAAGAACAGACACAAAAGCAAAAGGACATATAAGGCGGACAGACAGACAGACAGACACATACGTACATACATCCATACATTCATTTATAAACGCCGACAGATAAACAGACGAAAGAGAGAGCGAGAGACAACAGGTGGTCATGCCAATTAACCCCTTTAGTACGAGCAGTCTCTCAGAAGGTAAATAATATCGTCTAAAGGTGGCAAAAGGACATTAACGGCGGCATGATACTGCGGGGGTTAGTGGTCAGTTCCTACCAGAAGTCCCTCCAACGGTGATCAGCACAATATGGAGTTCGCAAGAATATGACATGAAGTATGTTAGAGTACTGCAGAAAAATTTAACCCCTTTCACTCGAGGATGGCATTTTCATTTTATTTTACCTACTAACTGATCATTTCCTTTTCCTTAAGGGAGGCTTTTCGTAATGGATTAGCTTATAGGAGTACCGGTATTTCTGACTCCTTCACTGCAAGAAGTTTTACCAATGCTGAGTTTAAATGTCTTGAGGCGGCATCACAGTGAAGAGGCTAATTTTACTTTTTTTTTTTTTGGAGGGGGGGGGGAAGAATAATGGATGATAATGATGATAATGGTGGTGATGGTGGTGGTGGCGCATTTATCATACTAATCTGTGACAGTGTCTCTGCTGTGGCAGTGAGAATAGTTGATGATATGCAGTGTTGTACTGAGATGACGAAGAAGTGGGTTCATAATTTATTAATTCTTCTGCACTACATCTCATTATAACTGTCATCATATCCACTATATCACCTCCTCCCCCACACACACCATACTCATTTCTGCTTCTAGTTATATACCCATCACAATAAAAACAATATGAACCCACACAGCATACAGTACCATGGCTTCCCGCCACACACACCTTGAGTAACGCAGTCTGTTGTTTTCATTACCACAGCTATCAAGATAAGGAGACCAGGCCAATGTATGGCCCGGCCTTCACTATAGGTAGAGGATAACTTATAACGAACGAACGAACGATAAGGAAAAATATCGACAAATGTGCCACAAATACGTACTACCCGAGTCTACCTATACACGCTCTTCGAGTAACACAGTTTATCTTATCACCATAGCTATCACCTTAGGATGAATCTCGACTCAAAAGCCACATATACAATATTATGGTCTATCTCTACACCTACTGTAAGTAACGATGTCTTTTGCCTTCATTACAACCATCATCATGACGATGATTCACGCACACCACAAAGCCAGCCAGAAAACAAGGCGTGTGTGCTAGGCAATCCCCAGGCCCTGTCTTCCCCTTTACTATTTTTTAAGTCAGCCTATACCCCACTGACCGGGCTAATGTATGGCCCGGCCTGCACTATAAGTGCAAGAAATTTTTAAATGAACGAACAAAAGACGATGATTGCTACTCGCAGCATACGACACATCACCATGATAATTCGTCGTAGCTTACCCCCACTTATACACCGTGTGTCATCTTTGTACCACACTGCAGCCTTCATCACACATCGTCGCAATATGCCACGCTACATCGAATCACCATCTCACAATCTACTGCACACATCGTCTCGAGACGCGCATTCCGTAGCTTCTATACCTTACTATAATCATCAACATAAGTAGTAAATCTCGAACTCTCATAACACCACACACCATTAAAGTCTTCATTGCCACACCACATCATACCACAAACCACCAAAACTTCTCGACATTCACAAGCTATGTTGAGTCGCACATACTGTGGGTTTTGTGTTTCATTATAATCATCATCATATCCAAATACATTACCACAACCTTTCACCATCCGCAATCTACCCTGAGTTACACAAGCCGTCACCTCTTTACCTCACCACCGTCATCGCCACTGTTTTAGCACGTCCACCTCCACACCAAGACATTATCACGGCCATTATACCTCTCATCACACTGTCCTTAACTCTGCTCTGTGTCTCGTGGTCGTCTGTGCTGTCCTGTCCTGTCTGCTTACCGTCCACCATAACGTTCCTTTAACCCAATGGAACCTGACTTTTTTTTTTTTATCATCTGCATCCCTTTGGTTCTCGGGCTCTTCTCTCTATCCTAACATTTTTATAAAGACAGAACAACAAAAACAACCCACTTGATACACTGACACACTTAATACTGGGTGGGCAGTGGGAAAGTACGGAAATATAAATACTGAATAAAACACATGACAAGACACGTATACGAAGATGGCAAAATAATCACCGTGTTCCTCTCCTCCCTCCCCAGCACCAGCCCCGAGGTTGCGTTTACTTCAGGTTAACCACATCACAACGATACCGACATTGATATTTTGTTCATGCTTCTACCAGACAATTTTAATCACTTTCAAAGCGCCACCTAGCATAAGAGGTTAACGAACGTTGTATTTAACCCCACCAGTTCGAAGTCTCCACTTTCCTAAATGAAAATGATCTAGAGACAGCAAGAACAATATAAAGCTCCTCGGAATGATCAAGAGGCAATGTTTTAACTCCTGCAGACCGTGGAAATCTTTCAGTTTCTTTCTAAAATAAGCTGGATGACTTCATTTGGCTTAGGAACAACCCTCCACCCGAAGGGATTAGAAATGTCTTCCTTGCCTGTCCTGTATGCTTAGCTCTCTTCACCCCCCCCATCGTAAAACACACACACACACACACACACACACACACACACACACACACACACACACACACACACACACACACACACACACACACACACACACACACACACACACACAAAACCGTAAGCACGCATGCACACACCCACGCACGCACGCAAGCACACACATACACACACACACACACACACACACACACACACACACACACACACACACACACACACACACACACACACACACACACACACACACACAAAACCGAAAGCACGCAAGCACACACCCACGCACGCACGCAAGCACACACAAACACACACACACACACACACACACACACACACACACACACACACACACACACACACACACACGTACAATCCCTGCACACACGCACCTTCCGCACGCACGCACGCACGCTCTCTCTCTCTCTCTCTCTCTCTCTCTCTCTCTCTCTCTTGGACTCTCTCTCTCTCTCTCTCTCTCTCTCTCTCTCTCTCTCTTGGACTCAGATGGGCAGAGATATGATAATTTCCTGTGAGATTCTGTTTCGTGTCGAGGCTTTACATCAGTCTTATCTGGCGGGTCAGAGGGGAGGCGGAGGAGTAGGGGAAAGGACGGGCAGGAAGGAAGAAAGGGAGGAAAGGAGGAGGTGGGAGAGAGAAGTGGAGGAGGTGGAGAGGAGGAAGACAGGAGGAGAGGGAGGGAGTTTGGAAAAAGAAGGAAGAGAATTGGAAACAAGAAGGAAGTGAGTGAGTGAGAGGGAGGGAGAAAGAAAAGGGGAAGAGGAAGGAAGAGGGGGGAAAAAGAATGAAGGAGGGTAAATGATGGGAGAAGTAAAGGGATGGAGGGAAGGAGACTGAAAAGAAAGCTCAAAAAAAAGTAGGAAAGGGACGGAGAAAGAAATGGGAAGAAGGAAAAGAGGAAGGAAACGTAAGAGACTAAAGGAAGGATGAAAGAAACGGAAGGATGGATGGAGGAGGAAAGGAGAGAGAGGAAGTAATAACTGAAAGGCGGGAAGATACAGATGGATGAAGGAAGGAAGGAAGGAAGGAAGGATAGAAGGAAGGGAAGGGAAGGGAAGGGAAGGGAAGGGAAGGGAAGGAAGGAAGGAAGGGAGAAAGGAAGGAAAGAAAGAAGGAAGGAAGGGAAGGGAAGGAGAAGGCACGAGGTGATGAGAGTAAGAAAGAAACGAAAAGATGGTAGGAAGGAAGGAAGGACGAATGTATGGATTGATGGAGGGAAGGAAGGAGGGAAGGAAGGAAGAAAGGAAAGAAGGATGGATGGATGGATGGATGGATGGATGAATGGACGGATGGATGAATGGACGGACGGACGGACGGACGGAATGAATGAAGGAAGGAAGGAAAAAATTAGGAAAGAAGGAAACAAATAGAAAAAGGGAAGGAAAACGTAAGAGAAAAAGAAAAGACAGTAAGAATGAAGACCGGAGGAAGGAAAGGAATGAAAGAAGAAGAGTGAAAATAGTGTGAAAATAAGGAAAGAAGAAGACTAGTTGATGAAGGCGGCGAGAGAAGGGTTGAGAGAATGGAAGAGGTAGGAAGCAGAATACAAGACGGAGAAAATAGAAAGGAGGAAATGCAGAGCTGAGAAAGATGGGAGAAATGGAAGGTGGTCGAGATGGAAAGCAAAAAATAGGAGAGTTAGAATGAATGTGAGAAAGAAGAAACTGAGGCAAGAAAAGGAAAATCATGAGGAAAGAATAAACAAGGTTGGGAGATATCGAACAGGAGGAGGAGGACGAAGAGGAGAAGGATGTCAGGAAATGAAAAGAGAAAGATGAAACCGGACAGGAAACGAGAAGGAAAAAAATGACTGCTGACCGTACGGTCGCAAGACCGATCTCAGCTTGGGCGGAGAAAAGTTTGAGGACTTAAATTTTATCAAAGTAATTCGTAACTGATCTTCCACAAGGCTCTTCACTGACATGACATGAAACTTCCCCGATAATACCATCACACCAGTCCTGTCTGACATGGCTCTAGCATGTTTCAGTATAGACAGTTCGATGTTAGCGTCCTGTTCCATTATGCTTAGGAGAGACTTGGAACTGGACAGGTATATTATTGCCTTCATTAACCTTTCTCACTAAGTTAGGTTCTTCATTCTTGAACAAATCGTCCTGTGGTACTTGAGTATAATGAAAAATAAGCCATTGTACTGACGAGGCTGATTAAGAAAACTCGTGGAATGAAGGATGGTTTTCAGGTCTGACAGACAGACTTTATAATACAACGGGAACCAAAAGTTTGGGTACACCTCAAACATCAACAAATAGTCGACATCTTCAGAAAAAGATGTCATTTTTATAATTTGTCCCATAAGCCACCAGTTAAATCTGTTATGCTGATGAGTGCGTCCTAGATGTGAAAGGTTAACCCCGTAATGGTTGGGACAGCTCTGATATTCTATTTCAGCTACCGTCATGTAGTTTCATTTGCTTCATTTGTAATGGCTCCAACATGCTTGCATGCGTCGGCCTTGGTCACCTAATGGCGGCTCCCCATACTGCTCGATCTCTGGCAGCCTCCCTACTCAGTCCCTCGTTCAGTCATCGTTCCAGGTCTTTTTCGTTCTAACTCTCGCAACACTACCCCTAACGTTAACACTTACCACTTTCTGTACCCAACTGTCATCCCCTATCCTCTCCACATGCCCAAACCAACCCAAGCCTCCTCTCCTCATCACAACACCAATACACTCCAGTCCCATCCTACCTCTTAACTCTTCCATCGTAAACCTAGCTCCCCCAGGCCTCGCATTCAAGGACGCACTGTACATCCACCTAATTATTGTACGTTTGAGCCTGCAAATATCCTCTTCCCTCACTGCCCGGGTCTCACTACCATACAGCATTACACTCTAACACATGCAGCATAAAAAGTTCCTTAGCACCGAAGGAAAGCCCTCTCAATGTCAGGGGAGACAACAGCTCCTTGAACTTCTTTCAACCTCTCTTCACTCTAGCCAGAGTTAGCTCCAGCCTCACCTCCACCATATAACATGTTTCTCAAGTGACAAAACTCTTCCACACACTCGAGAGTATCACCTGCAAGATCAATTCTTTCATGCCTGACAATCTTCACATGTTCTACCCGACACACCGCACACATGAAATCGGTATTATTTCGCAGTCTACATCTCTCATGCACTCACTTATCACAAACACTGCACAAGATGGAATTACTTCCCACGCCCTCGTGGCAAACCGTACATGACCACTCTCCCTCTCCTTTGACAGTACCGCCATCAAGTCTAGAGACCATCACCTTTGTTTTATCTTCATTTACTCTCAAACCCTTGTGCCCCACACCATCTCTCCGCTTCCTAAAGCTTTCCTCTGCCTCTCTTTCATTCTCTGTCATCATCACCAAATCATCAGCATACTGTACATCTCCCACGGGAGTCCATTTCTGAAGCCACGTGAGAAGGCTTCAAGCACTATGATAAACAAC
Source organism: Coenobita brevimanus (assembly GCF_032717465.1). Classification (NCBI taxonomy): domain Eukaryota; kingdom Metazoa; phylum Arthropoda; class Malacostraca; order Decapoda; family Coenobitidae; genus Coenobita; species Coenobita brevimanus. The sequence continues at coordinate 38,842,393 of NC_137008.1, read as the reverse complement.
AAGGGACTCAAGAATGACCCCTGATGCACACCAGCATTCACGGAAAACTCATCACTTAAATCTCCATTCACTTTCACCTGGGTGCGAGCACCCACATACGTAACCATAACCACCCTAACCAGCCACTCCTCGATCCCACGCTGTCTCACTGCCCACCTCCCTAGGGACTCTGTCAAAGACCTTCTCCATATCAACAAAAGCAAAGTTCATATCCCTTTTCTTCCCTATATATTTTTCGTGAAGCTGTCGAACAATGAATATGGCATCAGTGGTCCCTTTGCCTGGCATAAACCCAAACTGTATCTCATCAATGTTCAGATGAATTTGTTAACCTGTCACAGGAGCCTGAATGTTAGTTTATTATATATCTAACCCATCAGACTGAAAAGTCTCTCCGTAGTCCATTAAAATCGTCTGGAGACTGTAAGGGTACAATTATAAAGACGTCATCGTAGTACAAGGCTTAAAGGAGATTATATTAAACTCTCACTACCAGAGGTGTCTCAAAGACTGAGCACATTTAAATGGCTGTAGCAAACATCAAATTCTGTATACAATGACTACTGTACATTTTATTCTTGGCATCTTCACACAATTGTATTCAGCTTAGGATAAGGCTTTCGAACTTGATAAGATAGGCGTAACTTTCATTAACCCCGTCACCAAAAGAGTACTCCTACTAGATGAAGCAAGAAGGAAGTAATTGACGTCATCGTTCTGAAAGGTTATATCTACGAGTAAAATTGCTTGTTGGCATTTCCATCTTCACTCACACAGCTACAGACTGCTTCACAGTCTAACTACATTGAATTCAAGAGTGAAAAAACACAATCAGACAAAATTATCAAAGCTACTTGTTCATCCGGTTATATTTCTCTCTCCACTTATACAAGGATTTGAACATCATAAAGCAGATTTCACTGATCTACCAGAAGACCCGCCGACATGTCGTGAAAATACCCCGCTAATACTAAAACATCAGTCCAGTATGAGACAGCCCTAGCATGTATCCAATATGGACGGTGGGTGCTAGCGCCTAAATGGTGACCCGTAGAGGTTTACAGTATATAGGAAGACTGCTGGGCATGGGAATGGATTGTGAAGCCTATGCCCAGAACGTGACACATACTAAAAAAAAAAAAAAAAAATCAAATATTTCCCAGTCACAAGACGGTGAATATGAGTGGCAAAATTAAAGCCTGACAGAACGATGAATCATATACAGTCACTTTAATGTATCCCTCCTCACTTACACAACTATCACAGTCAAACTAGCGTAAATGTACGAGTGAAAAAGTACGACCACACGAGATGGTTTATTGCGGCAATTCACTGTTCTGGAGACTTGTCCTTTGTAAAAATTGATTAGGATACTTAATGACTATATCCCATTGTTTTAACTGCCACAAAAATTGAAAGCTGATAGTTGTGAGGGAAGAAAACTTGTGTTGCGGCAATTTAAGGTCGATTATTGAACTGTAGTTGTTTACAGAAGAATGTGAAGAGGGAGAGGGAGATCAAGGTGGGGAGTAAACAAGGGAGGGGGTGGGGGAGGAAGACCATGAGCTGGATGAGAGGAATAGCAGAATGAAGAAAGAGAGACCGAGAATGAGGTATAGGGAGGGATAGCAGAATGAAGGGAGGAAGACCGAGAACGCAGTGGAGAAATAAGCTAAGTATGGGCAGCAGAACTAAGAATTATAATCCCTTCAGTACTATTATTTTTCCCACCCCTTTAGGCAATGGCTTTTTAGATGTCGAAGAATTTTCTCTCTCCGGTGCAATAACTTTTTTTTTTACTTCTTCAGACAATGACTTTCTCTGTAGGCGCCGAGGAATTAACACGTTCAGTACGGTTTATAACTTTCAGTACGATACTATTTTTTTTTTTTTTAAATGCCACTGAGTTAACTCCTTCAGCAGTGTGTCCATTTTTTTTTTTTTTTGCTACTTTTGTACAATTACTTTCTTTTGGATGCCGATAAATTTCAAAATGACGAAAGTGCTGAGAAGTATAACCCCATCAGTATGAAGACTGCACTTTATACTCCTACTACCCCCAGACGACTGCATTCAAAGTAAAAAGTCTCCTCTCCTCAGATGAATGAGAGCGTCCGGTTGCAATGAAAAATAAGCAAAGACGTCCTCGAGCTGAAGATGTGACTGGTGATTGGGTAGGTGTGCTGACGTGTTGGGTGCGGTAGTTAACTGGTATCAGAAATTCCTTGTCTGTCACACTAGCTCGCTTGATAGCACAAGTTCACCCATTATGGTTCCTGAGAAAACAACATTGATTTATCTTGACCATTATAATGCGCAAGATAACAGCGGGGCACAATGGCGGTCTGTATAAGTCACAGGTTCTGGCCCTGTGGTTTCCAGAGCAACCACCTCATTAAAAAATCTTCTGCGTGTATCTCTTAAATTTAATGTAAGAAATCTTTTAGAGGAACACCCGCTTGTATGATATTCTAGGTCCAGGCCTTACGGTTCCCATGACAACTTTCATAATCATCGTCTAAAGGAAAGTCTTGACCATTCTGATGTTAAGATAACTGAGATATAACTTCCTTAATGTGTTGAAGAGAATTCCTTAGTTTGACACTCCGGTTCATCTAACATCTTAAAGTCGGGTATTATGATCCCCAAGCCCACTCTATAGAGTACAGACGTATGTCGATTATTCTAGTGCAAAAGATGTTTGATGGGGAATTTAATCAACATGTTGGTGAAAATTCCCAGTTCGGTACACCCGTCTGCATGACGTTTCACAGGTTTGGGCTTCAAGGTTCCCAGGACAGGAACTTTCCTATCTTCTACAGGTTTTTCTTGATCAGTCTTAAAGGCAATTTCTGAAATGTGTTAGTAAAAATCACTTCATTTGACCTACCGATTTGTACGTTATCACTGGTTCAGCTCTAATGCTTCCATCCATCCATCCATCCATCCATCATCCAATCCTACGTTGCCTCATGAGAAGCGTAGGAGTCCGGGGCTAGGCAAGTTGGTCCTGACATTTAAGATGAGAGTGACCAGCCTCACTCATCCCTGAGTGGCATTACATGAGCAATCAACCCCAACCATCCCTTGGATATAAACCTTCACTTGCTCAATCCGATTGGAGCTCCGTAATTACTCACTAAACCACCAAGTGCCATAATTTGGTTATATGGTTACCACCCAGCGTAGTAAATGGTTTCCTTGTGTACAGGAAACCATTTGGCTTGTCACTCAGTGTACAGTCACGCACAGCCAGAAGGAAGAGGAAAGAACGAAGGAAAGAAAGATAGAAGAGGGAGTGTAAAGTCACCCGTTGGCAGAAGGACGAGAAAAGAATGAAGGAGAGAAAGGAGAGAATGGAAGGAAAGAAGGATGAAGGACAGGAAAGGGCAGACACCCGAGAGCAGCACTACATCGAGTGAGTGGATGATGAGCGCCCCCACCTACCACATGACAAAAATTTACACTAGACTGTATCTAATCATGGTTCACCTTCTACTTATATATCTTCTATAGGCGTTTCTTTATAGTTCTGGTCAAAAGAAATGTTTGAAGAAAACCTTCTGAGATATATCGACAGATTATTTTTTTTTCCTTTCAAATTCAAAACCGGCTTGCAGGACATCTTACGTGATGGATCCCAGGCCAACAACTCAAACATCATCATGTATCTTCGAAAATGCTGATGTAAAAGATGTTTGAGAGGAAGATGTTTGAGAGGAACACCAAGCCGTACGCGTATATCATCACAAGGCCTCCTTATGAAGCCCAAGATCACTCATGCATTTACTGGAACGGATGTTTGAGAATAACCTTCTTGGATCTGTTAGTGGGAATTCCTTGTATTGCGGCACGCGGGCTTGCATGACATTCAGGGCTCATGGTTCCCTACACAACAAGTTACTTACCACTGTGATCAAGTCCCACAGCCCCGCCCCGCCCGTCCACCACCACTCACGAACAGGGTATCACCACATCGTGGCCTCACAGCGTTATCAGCCAGGCCCGTCACTGTGTGTGTGTGTGTGTGTGTGTGTGTGTGTGTGTGTGTGTGTGTGTGTGTGTGTGTGTGTGTGTGTGTGTGTGTGTGTGTGTGTGTGTGTGTGTGTGTGTGTGTGTGTGTGTGTGTGTGTGTGTGTGTGTGTGTGTGTGTGTGTGTGTGTGTGTGTGTGTGTGTGTGTGTGTGTGTGTGTGTGTGTGTGTGTGTGTGTGTGTGTGTGTGTGTGTGTGTGTGTGTGTGTGTGTGTGTGTGTGTGTGTGTGTGTGTGTGTGTGTGTGTGTGTGTGTGTGTGTGTGTGTGTGTGTGTGTGTGTGTGTGTGTGTGTGTGTGTGTGTGTGTGTGTGTGTGTGTGTGTGTGTGTGTGTGTGTGTGTGTGTGTGTGTGTGTGTGTGTGTGTGTGTGTGTGTGTGTGTGTGTGTGTGTGTGTGTGTGTGTGTGTGTGTGTGTGTGTGTGTGTGTGTGTGTGTGTGTGTGTGTGTGTGTGTGTGTGTGTGTGTGTGTGTGTGTGTGTGTGTGTGTGTGTGTGTGTGTGTGTGTGTGTGTGTGTGTGTGTGTGTGTGTGTGTGTGTGTGTGTGTGTGTGTGTGTGTGTGTGTGTGTGTGTGTGTGTGTGTGTGTGTGTGTGTGTGTGTGTCCGTGTGTGTGTGTGTGTGTGTGTGTGTGTGTGTGTGTGTGTGTGTGTGTGTGTGTGTGTGTGTGTGTGTGTGTGTGTGTGTGTGTGTGTGTGTGTGTGTGTGTGTGTGTGAGAGAGAGAGAGAGAGAGAGAGAGAGAGAGAGAGAGAGAGTACAGCCTCTCCCGTGACCAATGGGTCTGGCCAGATACCGACCCACTATATCTCCCTGCTGGTTGATACGGGACTCTGTCCGCCTTCAGTTTGGGGGTTGTCAGCGCAGGAGATATTGTTGTCGGTTCAGAAATCCCTAGATAAGTCGATCGCGAAATTCCTCGCCCGACTCGTTTCTCCTTCTCAGACGCCTGGTGGTGTAGTGGTCTAGGGCAACAGTCGGGACGAAGACTATGTTCAAATCTGTAAGAGACAGCTTGAGACTATCTAATCGTGAAATTCTACTTAAGTTTTAAACCGGCCGCCTACTCTTGAAATGTTCTGGACTACGCGATAACCTAGCCTCGGGGCCCTACAATCATAAGTGTGGGACTGGATGCTACCTTCTCAGACAATGTGCAGGAGCAAGGCGTCTAGAGAATATCTACAAATACAAATGCAAAACACACCTTAGACAAAAGCTATGGCAATGAAATCCAGTACAAGAAGGTCCTTTGTTGAGATAATTTCACTCGTTACATGCGTCACCGCCGTAAAACCCAGCATCATATTGTAATTAGCTGCATGTAAGTTGGTGGCGAGATGACCCTGACTGGGGGAGGCTAACCACTCGTCCATCCTGCTGTGGACCTGTAGTCGTATATATGTGCCATCATTAGTTCAAGAGTTGGGCATAAGATGGCTTGTTAATGCGTTTATCTTCACTCATACTGTTACCAAACACTTCGAAATTAGAATGAATATCAAAACATAAAATACGGCGAAAGGAAATTATTTTTGATAATTATTGTCTTACAGATACATGTTTATCATAGAAACTGCCTAAGATCCTTTAGAATTAAGGCCCCCAGAGAAGTATTTATTAAGGTTCTTAGCCAATTCATGGGGCAAACAAGTTTCTATAACTATTAACTGTTGTCACAGACTGCTTTGTCATTTCGTATTTTTCGTTTTAATCTTCACTAATTTGACAGCGATGTGCTTAGCATCTGCATGAGTGACGGCAAATGTGGATACCGGCAGTCTGAAACACAACCAGCTAAACACCTTCATCCAGGATACGTATTATATATTATATCTTTTTAAATTTCCAGATCATATTATTCAGCTTAGAAAAATTTTTCGAGCTGGAGGGGTTAAGAAGAGCCTTCATTGACCCCTTCCCTGGGAGACATTTTCCCTAAGTTCAATTAAACTGTCTGGAGGAACCAGGAATATATTAGTGAAATACGTCACCAGATTCAAAGGGTAAAGCGAGTTATAAATATGGCCCTGATAACAGCCTGCCAGACCGAAGACGTGGCGGGGTGGGGATAGGGGGGGTTGGAGGAACTTGGGGAAGAGTAGGGAGGTATGAGGTGGTGGGGACAGAGGCACATAAACACGGGCACATTATACTAAACCCCGCAGTAAACTCAGCAGTGTGCCACGCTGAGTAGGGGATAACGACTGGATGGCGGTCACTGGGCCCAGGTGGCGGGGATGAGCAGGTGGCCTATTTAAAATATATATACAGTAGTTGCAATGGGTCTGGGAGGCTTGTCGTCGCCTGACCTAGAATGACTAAACGCCATATCGTCGTCGGCTATGGGAGATTCCAAATACCTCTTTAATCAGTTTACTTCTACAAATGGCTTGTCTATATTCCCTAGTAGCTTCAATTACCTAAACTATGTCGATGTTTAAAAAGCTACAACGAGGTACAAATGAACACTGAGAAGTGACACACAAAACAAATGGTTCAGGAAGAGGTGCGAGAAAGCGTCCTATGCTCATGAGTATCCCCTACTGGTCGTTTGCTCGCTGGCTTAATAAGCTTTTTAGAACTTTTTTTTTGCAGTATTTTATCTACTTACTGTATACCCAGACGTCTGAATTCCATAAGGGGTGTCCACAAACACATCGTCTCTTAGTCAACTTGTCCTCTGCCGTTTGGCTAACCTTCCTCCAACTCACACCATCCATCTATCCATCATCCAATCCTATGTTGCCCCATGAGGAGCGTGAGAGTCTGGAGATAGGCAAATTGGTCCTGACATTTCAGATGAGAGTGACCAGCCTCACTCATCCCTGAGTGGCATTATGTGAGGAATAAACACCAACACCCGTCATAATTCCCTACATTCCATCACCCGTCTCAATCTTGGTCTCCTCCTCCCTTTCCCCCTCCACCTCACTTACACTTACTTACATACACTCTTCTAGTCAATCCCTTACCCTTCATCCTCTCCACAGGAGGAGGAGGTATTAGTGAGCTTCCGAAGTCAACGAGAATATGGCTGTGTTGAACAAGAGGCGATGCATATGTTGTGCTGTTAGTTTGCAGCTTTACACAGACCACTTCTTTCAATCAGTCTTTATTTTTTCCAGTATTTAATTCCATCCGTCATTCAGTCTATTCCTGCCTTCTCAGAAGCATAGGAGCACGGGGCTTGGCTACTCAGTCCCAATATTAAAGGAGATGGTGATTAGTCTTCCCCTTCCATGAGTGGCATTAAATGAACAATAAATCCCAATCACCCCTAGGATGTTAGCCCTTGTGGTTACCATTCGGTTACAGTGCCTGATGCAACTAGACCACTAGGCGTCATTTGGATATATGGTTACCACCCAACGTTGTAAATGATTTCCAAGGTCGCAGAGAACCATTTGGCTTGTCACTTGGTGAAGAATCACCTGAAGCTAGCACTGCATCGAGTGAGTGGTTGGTGGGAACACTTATCCACCATCTATTATATAAATATTACCGTGGAAAAGTACCCCGCACAATATTTCTCGTACATGCTTTAAATGTGGTTATCAGTAGTCTATCTTCCTATCAATTTATCTATTGCCAGACGCCTAAATCCCTTAAGGGGTGGCCAAAACCAAATCGCCTCCAAGTCGCCCTGTCTCCCACCATTTCCCTGCCCCATTCCGAGCTCAAACTCCCCCTCTCTCACATACCTCTCCATTCCATCCCTTCATTTCATCCTCTGCCTCCCATCCCCTTATCCCCCCTCCATCTCACTCCCATACACTCTCCTCGTCAGTCTCTCGCTCTCTATCCTCTCCACATGGTCAAAACACCTCAATGTATTTCTCCTAACGCTTTTTGTCACATTCACATCCACACCACAACGCTTCTTCAATTCCTCATTTGTCAGTCTGTCTCTCCATGTAACTCCACATGCTTCTCTAATATAACTCATTTCCACTGCTCTCACTCTTGACTTGTGTCCTTCCAACAAGGTCCAAGCTTCACTTCCATACCTTACAGTTGGCATCACAATCCATTCATGCAACGACTTTTTTATTTCCATGCTCACTTCCCTATTTCTTAAAAATGCTTTCAAAGAGCCAGCCACCTTTCTTCTTTCTTGTACCCTTTCAAGCACTTCACTTTCTAAAATTCCATCCATACTCATCACACTACCCAAGTACTCACATTTCACTTAAATGCACTCACATTTCCCATTTCTTCATCATCCAACCTCATTGTACATTCAGTGACTTCATTTCTCTCAAAGATCATAACTTTACTCTTCCTTACATTCACTTTTAGATTCCGTTTCTTAAGCGCTATCTCAAACTCATTCACCAAGCCCTGCAGTTCCCCTTCGTCTTCACTTAACAATAGAGTATCATCTGCAAACAACAGTACAGGAAGTTGCCAAACGCTGCCCTCTTTCATTAGGGCCACTCCAACATCCGCTCTTCTACCTTGTATTTCTTTTATAACCCTATCCATATACAGGATGAACAACCATGGAGACATGACACATTCCTGTTTTAATCCAACATTCAGATGAAAAAATTCACTCAGTTCACTATCCATACGTACTGCAGCCTTAGCACCATCATACATACTTTTCACGGCATTCAGCAACTTCCCATTTACACTATATATTTTTAGTATTTTCCACAATCATTGTCTATCCACCCTGTCATATGCTTTCCCCAAATCCATGAAGGTCGCATAAAACTTCTTTCCCTTCTCTTGAAACTTTTCCACTAAAAACTTAAGAATGAATATCTGACCTACACAACCGTTCCCCTTCCCAGAACCTCGCTGTTCTTCTCCAACTAATTCCTCAGTCATTTCCTTAACTCTGTCAATAAGTATCCTACCATATACTTTTCCTCTTATGTGGTAGGTCTCCATATTATAATTGCAAATCATACTAGATAGATAGATAAATAGATAGATAGAGAGACAGATAGAAGCAGGAAGTCAAATGATGAGAAGGTGTTGTGTTTGCGAGAAGCGAGCAGCGCTAAACGCTTACACGGAGGAAAGCTGACGACAGCGGCCAGTAAGGAGATGATTCAGTTAGCTGTCAGCAGTCCTCTCGTGAGAAAGTTCTGTTGCCATGAGGAAGATACGTGACACACACACCCTACTACACCAGATGTGAGGAAAGAGAGTTTAGAAGGAGACAAGCGACCCTATAGAGAGGTCGAGACGGAGATTAGCTTTAGAACAGAGAGAGAGAGAGAGATAACGAGACAGGGAGGTAGCTACCCAGGACTTATACTATTATACCTGTTTAATATTTCCAAGACAAATAAAAATAGTCCCATACTATTCTTTACCTCTCCCGTCACTACATGACATCTGGTGGGGAAACTACTACAAGATATAAAAGCCGCTCGACCACAAGTCTAAAATATACTTCTCTACAAGTAACTACAAAGTCTTTATGACATTTGGTGGCAGCGGTGGGATACGAACCTCGTCACACGAATCAACATTAAATTCCTACAAAATATCAAGATTGACAACAACCAACAATATCAGCTCCTGCCCCTCCGTCTCCCAGATCATTACGCTGATGCAGAGGTCAAGAGATCACTCGACGCCTTGCAAGTAGCTTAACGACAAACCAGCAAATCTGCGGACATCGTCTCCGAATTAAAAGCAAATTTCTACAAAAGCAACCGATACTACAAGGTTAGCTTCAGTTCTACAAAGTCTACAGCCATCTACAATCAACTACAGCCATCTACAATCAACTACAATTAACAACTCTACGTCGTCTGTATAATCTTCTACACGCACCTACAAGTAGCGGCAGTCTTCATCCTACAACGAATAAATCACTAGAGAAAAGGACAGAGAAAACTTCCACATAGAATAAAGGGAACAAACAAACGAAGAGTGAGACACGATTTACAACTCATCTTACTCACTCGTCTTCACTCAAGTTACTCATCGCTACTCATTCACTCACCACAGCTACCAGTGTGGGAAGTTGAGGTCATCATGCGTGCTTGCTGAACAGACGCCACGTCAGTCAACACACCACCTGCACCACCACTCACACCATTTCCCACCACGGTAAAAATTAGTAAGTTACATAGTTACTTCATTTATACAATACACAGTGATAGACAATAAGCTTCTGCACAAACATATAAAACGTGCTGTATAGTTACAGTTTAAATACACATACTTACTTCAGTTATCTCCATAACTCAAACACTAAATAATCACCAACAATAAATATTCTACACTGTATATATTCATTCATTTATTATAACATTTATTTACTACCAACGAGTGTTACCATTCATACCTACATAAAATACGTGTTTCATACATACAACTATACATTATTATATCTACAAGCGATAAAGAAAATATACCATCACAGTTACTCAGTGAGCAATTAAAAGAACTGTATTAAACATTTATTAATTAAAGCTACCTAGTGGAAACATACAAATTAAGTTACAGGGTAAACTAGAAAAAAAAAAAAAAAAAAAAAATGGCCAACACAAATGCCGTTAGCAAGAGTGAACATCTTCAACACAATCGTGAAGACAATGATTTCCACACAGTGCTGACACACATATTACTCACGAGAGGTACAGGTGAACAAGTCAGTGTGTATAGTTAATACTGTATATATGTATATATATTTTTTTTATATAAAATAACAAAATATGGGACTATATAATATCATTTTATAGTATCTGTGCAATATAAACTAAACTTTGAAAAAGTATCCCAAGAAAATTAGCCAGTAATTATGTAACCATGAACAACATGGAAACAAGCGTACACAAGCAAAGAGAAACAAACTATGGAAAATCATTACATAAAAAAAAAAAAAAAAAAAAAAAAAAAAAAAAGTAAAACAGAAAAAAGAGAAATAGAGTAAGATCACATAACAAACAAATGAAAATAAGTGTAAGTGTTACTACATAAGTCAAAATACCACATAAACTACAAACAAAAAAAAGCAAATTGTTGTCTCCACATACAAGTGGCACGACACATCATCACTATCATCGACCGCAGCATATGTTAGGACTGCAGTTATTACAATTGTTACTCCATATTATAATTATGTAACGACAAACGATTGCATTATGTTACACTTTGCCAATTATGTAACAGTTGCATTAACAAGATGTAACTTTTATGTAACTTTAACTACAATTATGTACCTACAAACGATATGTAACAATTATGTAACGACAAACGATTGCATTATGTTACACTTTGCCAATTATGTAACAGTTGCATTAACAAGATGTAACTTTTATGTAACTTTAACTACAATTATGTACCTACAAACGATATGTAACAATTATGTAACGACAAACGATTGCATTATGTTACACTTTGCCAATTATGTAACAGTTGCATTAACAAGATGTAACTTTTATGTAACTTTAACAACAATTATGTACCTACAAACGATATGTAACAATTATGTAACGACAAAACAGTTGCATTAACAAGATGTAACTTTTATGTAACTATAATTATAAGGCCAACACAATTATGCATTAACACAATATTTGGTAACAATTCATAAAATGTTACAATTATGTAGTACCACAATGTTAGTACAATATTATAAGTCATACAATTATAGCACAATTCTATATTACCAGTATCATCATACAAGTTAGGTGAAATATTAGACATTACTAAAGTGATAACTCAAATATGTAATGTATAACCTAGCAGTATTACCATTGCACAATTATATGCGTACGTCTGTTGTACATGCACGTCTTACAAGTGTTATACAACAACCATTGCATTTATTCAAATATGTATACAACTTGTTTAAATGTAATATTACTGAATAATCACTATTTACTATGAATAATATATGTATACAATATTCATACAATTATGTTACTTTACAATATTATGTATTTCACTTAATTAGCTTATAAGTTCATTATAATGTGTATGTAGTATGTATTAATATATTATAACTATTAAATGTCGATGGTACGCCATTTTTGCGCGGCAGAGCAATGTGGTAGGTCTCCATATTATAATTGCAAATCATACTAGATAGATAGATAAATAGATAGATAGAGAGACAGATAGAAGCAGGAAGTCAAATGATGAGAAGGTGTTGTGTTTGCGAAGCGAGCAGCAGCTAAAGCAGCTTACACGGAGGAAAGCTGACGACAGCGGCCAGTAAGGAGATGATTCAGTTAGCTGTCAGCAGTCCTCTCGTGAGAAAGTTCTGTTGCCATGAGGAAGATACGTGACACACACACCCTACTACACCAGATGTGAGGAAAGAGAGTTTAGAAGGAGACAAGCGACCCTATAGAGAGGTCGAGACGGAGATTAGCTTTAGAACAGAGAGAGAGAGAGAGATAACGAGACAGGGAGGTAGCTACCCAGGACTTATACTATTATACCTGTTTAATATTTCCAAGACAAATAAAAATAGTCCCATACTATTCTTTACCTCTCCCGTCACTACATGACATCTGGTGGGGAAACTACTACAAGATATAAAAGCCGCTCGACCACAAGTCTAAAATATACTTCTCTACAAGTAACTACAAAGTCTTTATGACACTTACACTCAGAGGACAAATGCCCTTGAGATTACCACACACTTCTTTTACCCCTTTTCCTTTGTGCGGGGGAATAATTACACCTGACTTTCAAACCTTCGGTACTTCTTCCCAGTCCAATCTGCACATCTTCCATATCTATTCTACTACTTTCTCCCCCATGCTTCAACATTTCACCACACACTCCATCAATTCCTGGGGCTTTCCCCATTTTGACTTTCTTCATTGCTTCCACTACTTCCAACCTACTGATCTCCTCCTCCCTTCTCACCACCCTCCTTCTCCCAGCCATTCCCCAGCCACTTATATTGATTACATTCATTCTCTACGTTTAACAATTCCTTAAAGTGTTCTCTTCATCTGCTCACTTCTCCTTTATCAATCTATCATTTTCATCTGTCACTCCCCTACTAACTTCTTTAACATCCTATCTAACTCTCTTTATGTCTTCCCAGAAAAGTTTCTTACATTCTCTCCACTTAACACTAAAATTCCTTCCAATTTCCTCATCCACTCTCTTCTTACTCTTTCATACTAATCTTTTCACTTCTCTCTTCCCCTCTATATAATTATACCTCTCTCCTCTCTCTCTCAACTTCCCCCCTGCTCATGCTTCCCATCCACTCACTATAAGCTATCTTCTTTTGCGCCACAGCTTGTCTCACCTCTTCAATCCACCATGCTGTTCCTTGCACCTTCTTTCGTCTTATCACCCCACACACCACCTTACATGAGCACAGATTTCTTCTGTGAATATCTTGCACACAACTTCCACCTCCCCCATCTGCTCCAAATTATATTTAACCAAACGCTCCCCCACTTCTCTATTATATTCTGCCTTTTTTCCATCTTGCAACCTTTCTACCCACCTTATATGGACTACTTCCTCGTGTTTCCTGCCATTCCTTCATTGCATTTGAACCTTGACTTTCATCACCACCAAGTGGTGGTAAGAAAGTCCACTTCCCCAACCACTGTGGGCAATTGTATCCATTACGTACCTTCTCATTCTGTCATCCACACACACATAATCAATCATTGCCTTCCGTTCATTCAGTTCACCACCCATCCTTCTTATCCCTCGCCACGTATACCTGTGTATCATTTGTGCCTAAAGAAGATACTGGCTATCACCAACCCCTTTCTGCACAAATGTCCACTAAAGCACTTCCATTCTCATTCACTTATGCAAGCACACCCCACTCACCAACTACTCCATCCACCTTCACATTCCCTACTTTTCCGTTCATATCTCCAATCAAAAACACTCACTCATTCCTTTGAAACTTTTCCATGCACACTTCCACATATGACCAGAACTCTTCTTTCGCTCTACTTGCACGATCTTGTGTTGGCGCATACACACACACATTTGTAATCCCACTTTCAGTCTTACCTACACAATCCTTGAACCAGCTGATCCATACTCTCTTATATTCTTCTTAAAATCCTTGTACAAAACAATACATACTCCCTCTTCTGCCCTCCCATTCTCGTCTACTTCCGTGCATATACCCTGTCCTTCCTCCCCCTCTCTTACACTCTCACCTCTTCATTTAGTCTCAGTTAATCCACGTATGTCCACTTTTGCACCCTCGAGCACCTGAGCAAACTCTCTCTTTCACCTCATCATTCGCACCCAGAACATTCCATGTCACAATCCGTACCATGTCCTTTGTTCGGTCCTTAGTCGTCGCCTGTTGGTCAGTCCTGGTCCGAGGCTTCTTGTTTGTATTTTTAGTTGGCTGTTTTCCAGGGATGGGCACTAACACTCTGCCTACCCACTTGCTGACATGTAGGGAAAACGAGTTAGTTGGCTATAAGGTTACACGGTACCATCCAGCGCATTATATGAGTTCCTGGTTTACAGGAAATAATTTGGCTTGCCACTCAGTGCAGAGCTACCCTGAAATAGAGTACCGCTACATTAAAGTGGGTGGCTGATGGGCGCCCCCACCAACCTACAGTATATATACTCTTTCTGCTGCACCTGGCAGCCTCAGCAGTACGCTGTCCCACACTCACGGCACCCATATTCAAGAAACAAACACTTTTGATTTGCAGCATATTCATCATTCTCTTCAAACTCTTGTCCCACACTAAGAACATACACCTAAAATTTAGTGGCAGGTTTATCATTATCTTCAAATTTCTGTCCCACGCTAACGGCAGTTTGTATCAGATTTCTTTACGTGGAATAGGCCCGGACCTCTCCACTATACTCTTTTTAACTTTACTTTGGCTCATATTTTCGTCCTTTTGCAGTTAACTTCACGTAGCTCAATTATGGGAAAAATAATACCACGACTCTACGGCCTTTCCATAGCACTTCTTTATTATTTGCATGATAATCTAGTAATAAACTAATGACACATGTCATCACGATGGAGAGATGGTGATTATAGATAAGATTGGAGTAAAATGAGTATGGTAAGGGTTAAGTCATACCTTGACACGCTGGTACAGAACGGGTTAGCAAGAGGCCTGAAAACTTAAGGGATATGATCAAAGGTTTAGTAACAACAACAAAGACTCTGACCAAGACCCTCGTGATGACATATAATATGCTTCAGTGTATCGGACTAATCCTCTACAGGTCTGAACAATTCTAGTATTCTTTTCCAACTAACGTCAGACGATTTTATTCAGCTGATGGTCATAAAAGCCTGCGAGTCAAATCCTTTAATACAATACAGCGATGGTGCTCTGTCCTCGGACTGAAAGGGTTTACAAAATCCATGGAAATCAAGCTGAGGGGAAAAGGAGAAGAGGACTGAGAATGAAATGGGATGATGAAATGGAAGACCATATAAAAGAGGGCGCCTTGGCCTGACGAGAGGGGATGGAGATATGCGAGGGGTTTGGAGGCATTTCTGTCCTAACATTCTTGGATGAACAATGTTATTAGACGTCTGACAGGACGTAGATAGACAGAACGATGGATAGGTAGATACAGATGCATATACAGACACAGACATACATATATATAGACGACAGATGGGGAGAAGACACAGTGACACAGACAGAGAGACAGATGGACAGACAAACATGTGATCACACAGACACACAGACAGTCAAACAAAAAGACAGGCAGGCAGACGAACAGACAGACAGATACACAGACAGCGGACAGAAAAGCATAATGGATAAACGTTCAGCTAGACAGACAGACGGACACACATATAATCAGCAGCAACAGAGACAAAGTTCCCAGTACCGTTCATCTATACCCCAGAGCCTTATACCTTCCATGGGTGTCTAGTTCCTACGGTAAACAGTGAGGCGAAGAAATGTCACTCCCAAGCTGAATAAAAGCGTCTGACAGTAACGGGAATAAATATGGGGATGTCTCTCTCTCTCTCTCTCTCTCTCTCTCTCTCTCCACACACACACACACTTTCCCCGCAAGGATGATTTGAAAGTATAAAAAAATCTAGCCAAACACGAGGTATTTACTCTTCGCCGCATTATGAGTCTCCATCTCCCTCACCTCTTGCCGGTACACATCGCTGTATTGACTCACCAAGAAATGATGGGGGAGGAGGGGAAGGCGGTGTTGGGATGGGGGGAGGTGGTGTTGGGATGGGGGGGAAGTGGTGTTGAGATGGGGAGGAAGGTGGTGTTGGGATGGGGAGGAAGGTGGTGTTGGGATGGGGAGGAAGGTGGTGTTGGGATGGGGGGGAAGTGGTGTTGGGATGGGGAGGAAGGTGGTGTTGGGATGGGTGATGGAAGGTGTTGGGATGGGTTAAGAAAAGGGAGGAGGGATTATATAAAGAAAGGGATGGGCAGGGACGCTGGGGAAGGGGATCACTGAAGGGAAAGGGTGGGAGATGGGAAAGTTGAGGTGGGATGGGATGGGATGGGTGGGGGAAAAAGGAGATGGGTAGGGAGGTTGGGGAAGGAAAATAGTTGAAGAAGAGAGTGGAGGAAAGGGAGGGATGGGTAAGGGAGAGGGGGGGGTTACATAAAGGAAAGGATGGTGTTGAAGAAAACGGAAAAGTAAGGGAATGGTTGTGGTGCGACGGGGAGAGGAATGGAAGGATGAATATTTGGGATTAGTGGGAGACAGGATGAAGTACGGAAAGAATGTGACAGGCAGGACGGTTGCAGAAGGGGAATAGTTGGATGAGGAAGGTGGTGTGTGAGAGTGATGGGTGAGGAGGTTGAGAATGACAATGGGGAGGTAGGAGAAGGATGGGGATGGGCTGTGAAGGGTTGAGGAGAAGGAGGGATATTATAAAGGAAGGGATAGGTAGGGAAATTGGGGAGGGGGAACAGCAGGGGATGGGAGAGGAGGAAGGGATTGGAGGGATGGGTGGAGGAGAGGTTGTGATTGTACAAAAAAAGAGATGGGGTTAAGAGGTTGGGGAAGATGGAGAGTAAGGAGAGGAAACGTGGTGTGAGGTGAGGGGGAGAGTGATAACGAGACTAGGAAAGGCAGGAGAGATGGAGGGGTGGGGAGGTTAGGAAAAGCAGGGGAGAAGAAGGGGAAAGCTGGGAATGTGTATGGGAGGAAATGATCGATAGGGGGATTGGGGTTGGGAACAGGAGGGAATGCGTCGGAAAAGAGAGAGAGAGAGAGAGAGAGAGAGACCTATGAGGATTAAAGTCTGTCGAGTAGTCTATACCATAGAGTATACGAAGGTCAGTAAGATAGACAGTCAGTTTTCTCCGAGTCACAATTTTCCTCTTCAGTACGGCATGCAACAATCGAACTACACCTGCAGGTCCCCAGCTGTACTGCTTGATGAGGAAGAACATGAGGAAACACACTATGCCCAAGAGATTGACCGGCCCGGGAATTATGTTAGGGTTTTTTCACTTGCGGGGTCACTCAGAAATAGGAAGAGGGAGAAAAGGTAGTGAAGTAGGAGGAGGAGGACGAGGAGGACGAGGAAGAGGAGGATGACGAGGAGGAGGAGTGGTTGTGGATGGATGGATGGGAGAGGAGGGGTGCTGGGGGAAGGCAAAGGTGAGGGGAGGTCACGGAGATGGTGGTGGGGGAGGGTAGAGACAGGGAAAGGGGGGAGGAAGAAGGAAAGGTGGTGGTAGAGGAGGGGAGAGACAGAGGAAGGGATGGGGACAGTAATGGATAAGTGGACTTGAGGGACGAGAGAAGAGATGAGACGAGGATAAAACATGAGGTACACAGAGCTACACAGAGTTACTATCTATCTATCTATTGACAGACGCCACAATCCCGCAAGGGGTGGCCATTTGACTTTGTGTTATTTGTTTTTACGGGGAGGGGCACTAACCCGTCACCAACCCACTTGTTGACACGTAGGGAGCACGGATGGTTTGGTTATAAGGATACCACCCAGCGCTGTAAATGGTTTCTTGGCTTACAGGAAACAGATCATCATGTATAGACGTCATGGCCCAAAAGATGTGGTATAGTGCACTCTAAATCTCAACACAAATCTTACTCAGCACGGAGGTATAAATAAAAATAAGTGGACTAGACTTCTTCGTACCCTCAGAAAGGTTAAGAGAGAGAGAGAGAGAGAGAGAGAGAGAGAGAGAGAGAAATATAAACACATTAAACTCCACGAGAGATACGCGAAGAAGATGGAGAAGATGAGACGTCAGGAGGGGGAAGTGAATATGAGAGATTAAAGTGAGACTGAGAGACCTTGAGAGAGAATATAAACTAAAATACGAAATAGGTTGAGAGGGGAGGGAGGAGGGTGAGAGAGGGGACGGAAGAGACAGTGCTGACCGTATTCTCGTGGGGTTTGGAGGCTCCGTAATACCTCTCCGGTATTTGGCATAGTAAATCTTATCCTTTTTATTACAAGAGATCCATTAGAAAGGGAGGTAAATCTTCTCGCAGCAGCTACAATGAAATGCCGACTGGGTACACTGTAATGAGGAAATACTTTCTTCTAAACCCATCTCTACAAAGGACCTCTCCAAAACTGATTAAAGTCGTCTGACTTTAGCAAGAACTAAGTAAAATAATTTCATTCTACTGATGACATATGTACTGTATATACAGTAAGTATATTATCTATCATCCCATCCTTACCTATATATAGAGTAAGCATATTATTTATCACCCCATCCTTACCTGGAGCGTAGGGAGCCAGAGCTAAGTTACTCAAGGCAAGAGTGACCTGATTTGCTCACCCTGGGGTGGCATTATCTTAACAATATATCCCAAACAACCTCGGATGTAAACCCTTACAGGCCTCAGCCAGTCAGTGCGACTTGATTTCCTGGACCATTAACCTTCATCTGGTTGCATGGTTGCCACCCAACGTAGTAAAAGGATTCCTAGTTGACAAGAAACCCTTTGGCTTGTTACTTACTCTGGAGTCACCTGCAGGTATACTACATCGAGCGAGTGGATGGTGGGCGCCCCCACCTATTGACTACCAATAAGCAGGAGAATGATAAGCAGATAAGTGGAAACAGGGAAAAACTGGGACAGAAGAGGGTGCTTGATAGCGAATTCTATGAGAATACCTCACTGATGTGATGGAGAACAGATACCTGCCGTCCTATGAATAAAACTGAGAGGACAAAGGTGATGGCGGGCCCTGGTCTCTGACGGTTATCTGTGAAACCACTTCTTGGAGTAAAGAGCGTCTGGCTACCCTACCTCACTGCTACTTGCACTCTGTAATCAGGCAAGCAGACTAACAACATCTAATGTTTAAAACTGTTCCCTGAGACACTATCAGAAACTGGAGACTTGGAAACACTCTCACCCTTGCAGAGTTTTGATTATACTAACATAACCGTCAGTACAACCTCTCTGTCTCTTCTGCTTGCCCGTGGACAGAGGTCAAGGGAGAAAGATGGAAGAGGTAAGGGAGTTTAGAAAGGAGAGAGAGGGTTGGAAGGTTGTGGGGGAGGTCAGATTTGTATTTAAAAGGAGCATAAGGTAAACAATAAGAGACGAGGAAGAGGAGTATGAGGAGGATATATTTCAACAGAATATAACACTCCAACAACACAGAACACGCCAGCAACATATTCCAACCCAACACCACAACCCAGCAACACATGACACACATCTTTCAAGCAGCACATAACATCTAAGCAACACACAACACCCTAGCAGCATATAATACCCCAGCAACACAACACCATATCAACACATAATACCCTAGCAACACGTAACACCCCAGCACCACATAACATTCCCAGAACACACAACACCCCAGCAACACACAAGAAGCATATAACACCTCTGCAGCACCCTAGCTACACATAACGCCCCCAGCACACAGAACACCCCCAGCACACATAACACCCCAACGATATATCTCAGGAAACTACATTATTCCACAGTATCCCAACACCACAGCACGACACAGAACAGCACAGCACAGCAAACAGCACATCAGTGAGGAGTGAGGTGTAATCTGTAGTCATGAAACATCTCTTTACAACATGCTTCCTATGTGCTGACTTCCCCGACCCTGCCTGCTTACCAGTTTCTTAAGACTATCTGCTCTCTCTCTCTCTCTCTCTCTCTCTCTTCTGCGTAATCTCCACCGCCTGCCACCTAAAGAGAGTCCAAGATCTCGTAAGTCAGTTTTAATTCTCTCTCTCTCTCTCTCTCTCTCTCTCTCTCTCACTCAGATGCAGTCAAAAGGTAGGGATGATAGCCTGGGCAAGTGATAAATACTAAATGGTTATGACTAGTGATGGGTGGGGTGAGGCTGACGAGTGATGGGGTAGAGTGAAGAGTGGGGTGAGGGGTGAGGGCTGAGGGGTGAGGGGTGTGAGGTAAGGTGTGGGAACCAAGAAGTGATGGGGTGAGGGCGAGGAGTAACGTAAAGTAGTGACAGAAGAGGGGTGAGAGGTAAATAGTGGGAGTGAGAGGTAATTAGTGATGGTGAAAGGTGGGTGGTGGGGGTGACAGGTGAGTAGTGGGGGTAAGGGGTCAGTGAGGAAAGTGATCAGTAGAGAAAGTGGGGTTAGGGTGAAGGGTAGGCTAAGGGAGTAGAGTAAGGTGATGCGGTGAGGGAGGTGGAGTGAGAGGATCGGGGTGGGGGTAAGGAAGGGTGGAGTGAGGGTGAACAGTAGTCAGTCTGAGGGTGAGGATGGGGGTGAGGGATGAAGGTCGAGCTGTAAGAAATGTATCAGGTGATGGGTGATGTACTGAGAGGCTGAAGGTTGAGGGATAAGGAATGAAGGGTAAAAACATAAAGGACAGGGAGTGAGGGGTAGGAGTGAATGCTAAAGGGCAAGAACTGAGATGCTGCGGGGTAGAAAGGTAAGATCAAGGGTTAAACATGAATTGGCTAGGGAGTCAAGAAAAGGAGAGTCAAAATCTACAGACTCCAGACAACAATTAAGGACAGAGGGTGAGGGCTAAGTGAAAGACTCCAGGGGATGAGAAGTAAAAAAAAAAAAAAATTATTGGGCTGGGAGAGAGAGAGAGAGAGAGAATGTGTTAAAATGTAATGATAAAAGATAAAACCCACAGACTGAGGGGCAGGAATATGCCTCTGAAGAACCTGCAGGATGTGGAGAAAAAAAAAAAACAAAGGCTGGGCGGTATGTAAACTAAGGACTGAACTGCTCGGAACAAGTACTCAGTAGCGAAAAACAGGATATCCCTTTACTACAACAACGCCTTCTAATGACGTTTTTCGCATCTAATTCTTGCTACTTTCAGACGCTTTCATATATAAAAAGGGAGATTATTGGACTGAAGAGTTAGATAAATTCTTCATTAACTTCGTCAGTACCAGAGGCATTTCCTAAATTGGATAGAACTGCCTACAACTGATAAGAATAAACTAAAACAGATTTAACCTAATTCAAGGGGTCAAGACAAAGGGCTGGAGATATGAACTATGCTCTTAGGAATAAGAAAGTAAGGACCTGAAGAACTCGAGGAGGAGGAGGAGGAGGAGGAGGAGGAGGAGGAGGAGGAGGAGGAGGAGGACGACGACGACGACGACGACGACGACGACGACGACGACGACGACGACTGTGAAAATAGGAAGTAGAAGGGTGAAATATAAAAGAAAAATGAGTTGAGGAATGACAAGTGAGGCCAGAAGAAAAAATATGTTAAAACAAGAAGTGAGAGGAAAAAATATAGATATGGCCTTGATAGGAAAGTGTCAGACAACTAGAAGATCCGAATAAAAAGTAATGGCTACGGTAAAAAAAATAAATAAATAAATAAAACTAAGGGCTGTGGACTAAAATGCTGTGGCAAACTTACCAAACCTGCGATAAGGCCAATAAGTACTGGGTTAGACTGGGAGTTAAGAGTTAAACTAAAACAAGAACCTAAGGACAAGGGCTAAGTGTTAAAAATTAAGGGCCACTGACTAAAAACTAAGGACCGGAGGCTTAAAAAACTACGCAATAAGAAGTGACAAGGGCTAGAATAGGGGATTTGGTAACAGGGACGAAACTGAAGAACGTATTCAAAATTAAGAGGTATTAGAGCATCAGAAAATAGAAGCTAAGGGCTGATGGCTAAACAAAACAAGGTCTAAGTGCTGGAAGAGACAAAGAATACAGCTAAGATATAAAGCGTCTGTTCTAAGCACACCACAGAGAGATAACCAACAACAGTACACAACCCGTCCATCACAGCGGCCAATTTAGAGGAGCGCTGATGGCCGAGATACAGAGGCTGGGATGAATGGCCGCCCCGCTCTGGGATTGAATAAACAACCATAAATCTAGAGGGGTAACTGATCATCCACCCCGCATCCATCCCCGTCCCTCACCACCAGCCGCGCCGTCAGAATACTGTGATAACAGCGATGATTACGATGATAACTGCCCTAACTAACTATAACTTCAACAATGACTTTACCAACAGCAGTAATAAAAACAATCATACCTACGATAATGTTAACAGTTCCTATTTCAGCGATTACTACTGTACAATGATTTCTGCGGTAACGCTGATGGTTGATACGAAAACTGCCTTAACTAATTATATCGTCAACAACCATTAAGCCAATTACAATTATAAAAACAATCATACCTACGACGATATAAAGGGTACCCACTTTTGTATCAGCGATAACATTTGATTAAAGCTATGGTCACTGCGCTAACTATCTATAACCTCAACAATGACTACACCACCTAGAGTAATAAAAACAATCATACCCACGACAGCTTAAACTGTTTCTACCTTTAATTCAGCCAAAGCAATAATGATTTCAGTGATAAAATGATGCTTGCTACGATAACGGTGCTAACTAATTATACCTTCAACAACGGCCAAACCAATTACAGAGCTGAAAACTATAATGGCTTCAGCGATGAAAGTAATGATTGCTGCAATAGCTGCTCTAACTATAACTTCGACAATGCATAAACTGAAATAAAACAAGCATACCTAAGACATTTTAACGATACGCACTTTATTTTTGATACCCACTTTTACTTAACCGGTGACACTGTTGAAGTGATATCCATGATGATTGCAATTATAACTAGGCAAACTAATGCTATACAACAGTATAAACCAATCATATCTACTACAATAACTATAGTTAACTAAGATGATGATACCGCTGATTACGAGAGAGGGACGTTATCATGCGGTGGCGCCCATGGAGGACCTGCCCGGATTCACAAACATCTCTTAAAACCTCCTCACCTTTCCAAAGGAAGCTGGAGAACTGCAGCATTAATTTCCTGCGGTCCATTGGGTTTACATCTAGATAAGCCTGGGGTTGCAACTATACTGCCACGGTTATTGCAACGTTATGGTACTTATCGGTGCAACGATCTATACAAATTGCAGTAAAACCTAGTCTCACATTTTCCCCTTTAGGCTAAAGTACCCAGGGCTAGATAATCGAGGTCCAGAACATTTAAGGGTTGGAGGTGATCACAGCAACATTTTACATAACAGAAAATCCTCTGTTCTGGTATCTGAATAACTCCGACCCGACTGATCTACCACCAGAACACCAATAACAAGGATGCAATGACAACGCCATATCAACACTAACAAGAACTTTAACAATAGTACCATCATCATTATCTTCACCATTATTATACTTCCTACTTTCCTGGTGTGAAGTGATTACGAGGGTGGTTTTCTGATGACACTGGGGACACAAATAAAAGATAATGGATGCCTCAGATACAGTACTAACACGAGCAAAGGTACGCCGACAGTCCAGTCGGCTATTCCCCTAATACCTCCTCTACCTAACTTCATGGTATCCTTACCGCTCATACTCTTTTGTACTGTGCTTCATACTGCTCTTACGTATGTAATATTCAAATAACACCTTCCAGTACGAGAACCAGCATGTAAGTGTGATGGAACATTGATAGTGAATGTACAATTTCCTCATCTTCTGGTACGAAGTACGGCGCGAGGCTATTTGTAACACAAGTGCTGGCTGGTGACAGCACCAAATCCCTAAGCCAATACAAGGAGAAGGATTTCTAGCCCCAGATTCCCCAACTTCTTTTGCATTTTTTTTTTTTTTTTATGCCAAGCAAGGAACTGCGTGGATAATATTCTTCCTCATATCGCCCGACGAATAGAATGACCAAAATATCTCTAATGATTGTGTTCAGTGGCTGCCAACTGTACACTTACACTGTCTCGAAACTGTGTCAAATCCAAATGAGACCTTGCGAAACTAACCAGTTATTCAAGCAGGTTAGAAAGGCTGTAATCTCTCTCTATTAGCTGGGAACCCTTGACGTGCGAAAGGATTTAGTGGTAGGTGGTGGCGACCATCATCCACTCAATGTAGTGCTGCCTACTTCTCCCTTAGCCTTTATCATTCAGTGGCTACCCTCCTCTCTTCCTATTTCTCTCACCTTTCATGTCACTTCTTAATGCTTTTCTTTCCTTCACAGGTGGCTTTACATTGAGTGACAAGCCAAATGGTTTCCTGTAACCCAAGAAACAATTTACAACGCTGGGTGGTAACCATATAACCAAACCATACGTGCTCCCTACGTGTCAACAAGTGGGTTGGTGGAGGGTTAGTGCCCCTCCCTGTAAAACAAATAAAATCAAATGGCCACCCCTTGCGGGATTATGGCGTCTGGCAATAGAGAGACAAAGAGATAGAACTGTTCACTGGATGTAAAAATATCTCAAAGTCGTGTCAAAACCTAATGAGATCTTGTCAGACTAGCCGGTAATACTGAAGCAGGCTGGCAGGGTTGTAATCTCGCTTCATTAGTTCAGGACCCCTGACGTGTAAACTGATTATTGATCGCAACTGGAAGTGACAAAATATCGCCTTTTTTAACTGCAGTAGCATTGACTTAGAACGTTAACTAGCATTTCATTATGATTTTGCGTACTGCGAAGTAACATTCTTTTGTATGTCTTTGGTAACATTTGCAGAAAGTTTGCAAAGATAATATACTACAGAATCGTAACCCTTCAACTCTAATGGTTTCCTAAAAACTAAATAAAATCACCTGGTTTCACCTGAAATAAGGTCTAAACTAAAATGTTTATGGAGGTAATTCTTAACTTTCTTGTAAAGGTTATCCAATCTGGATATATCTAAACCACGCCCCCTTCCTCCAAAGCCTAACAGTTGTACGGCTGGCACGGCTGTATCGTTTACCGTCTTATCACGGAGCGGTAAGCTATCGCGCGATATTAGAATGTTTTACTACCCGTAGATCTGCAGTTATTTGTACTACATAATTATCCCATACACCACTGTACTCGTGAATGTTTTGTGTAATTAATTTCCAAATGGTAAAGAGAGGCCACAGTATTGAAATCAGAGCGAGAATATGTAGAAGAATGGCTGAGAAATGTTTATCCCAGTTTTTACTTATTGATTTTTACAGCAATCATGGAACCAGTTCGAGAATAATGTAATAAAGTACGAATTCTTAGACAGACAATTATCTTGATTCCCATGGTTACTTCAAATTGTATGAAAAATATGACAGAGCTGGGGGAGAAAATTTTTTATGTAAAGAATTGCGAGTGCATGGACTTGTATGTTTGGGTGTGTGCCCTACCACCTATCCCTACCTTGTCTGTGTACTGCAGTCCTCCCCCCCCCCTCTCTCTCTCGTAATGTACAGTGATTGCAGTGTTTGTAAGATCAGTCAATTTGCTGCATTCAATGATTTGGCGGTACATTTAGCCGCCAATAATGAGGTTTCCTGGGCGCACCACGAGGAGGCGGATCTCATTTATTTATTTATTTTTTTTTTTGTCACCACTGAAAGTGGTTTGCATTCGTTATTCAGGGCCATTGTACATTACGAGAGAAAGAAGGGGGAGGTAGGACTGCGGCATACAGAGACATGGGAGGGAGAGGTGGTACACACACCCAAACATACAAGTCCACGTACTATCAAATATTTACGTAAAAAATTCTCTAACTCAGCTCTGCCATATTTTTAATAGAATTTGATGTAACCATGGCCATCAAGACAATTTTCTGTCTAAAAATTCTTACTTTATTCTTGAACTGATTCGATAGTTGCTGTAAAAATCAGTGATATGTAAAAAATGGTATAAACATTTTTCAAACATTCTTTTACTTATCTCGCTCTGATTCTTTTACTGTAGCCCCTCTTGACCTTTTGGAAATTAATTTCCATGGGCAAAACATTCACGAGAAAAGTGGTGTAAAGGAAAATTAAATAGTACAAATAACAGCAGATCTACAGATATTAAAACACTCTTATCACGCAACATCTTACCAGCTCCGTGGTGCGATAACTGTAGGGCGCTGGGAGAAGGGGGCGTGGCTGACAGATATATCCAGATTGGACAGCATGTATCCCTGGGTTTTTCCATGATTATATAAAATCGCCCCACATTAGGCGAAACAAAATATTAGCTAACCGTCTATCAAGTGCCAAACAGCACATCCTGTGAGAAGTGGCCTCATCAAACGACCTCCAGGTAACTGTTTCCACTCGGTAACAACGCCTCTTCCCTAACTTATACTCTCACATCCTATCTTTCCACCTAGTTCTTAATCTCCCTCTCTTCCCATCAAGCGGCTAGAATATCATCTAAACCCGCGGGAGCAATGTTCTTAGTCTGCAGAATATTGACAGCGTGAATACGGGGAGGGGGTGTATGTATCGTCGATTTCACTGGGCACACAGCTGACAGTTTCTACGCTATCGTGAGTTCCTATTAATGTTTCTGGATCCAGTTCACCCACTCTATTAGACCAGAAAATATATCGACGACGACGACAGCAACAGCGACAGAGGCGAAGATGAAGATGCCTAAGATGACTTCGACGATGACGCAGAATAAGAAATGATGGAAGAAGATGTATAAGAAAAAGGAAGAGGATACGATGGCGACGTCCACAATGGTCATGATGACGATGGTGGACGATGACAATAACGATAAGGACGATGATGACGACGATGAAGATGCTGACGACGAGAACGACGACGACGATGATAATACTGATGATAATGATGATGATGATGTCTGCAAAATGAAATCTCACAGCACGCCCTCTCAAAACTTAGAGAAAGTTTACTGTATATGTGATGATGACGATGGTGGTGGTGGTGGTGGTGGTGGTGGTGGTGTCATACCCACAAACAACAGAGAGAGAGAGAGAGAGAGAGAGAGAGAAACACCAGTCGTACCGTGTTCACCTTTACGATACCTTACGATAAATTAATCGTATCAATATGTGCAATCATTACAATGCAACAACAGAGGATGAGGTTTTTGCTTTTTATTTTTGATACATCCAGAAAATTTCAATACGCTTAGAAGACTTTACGACCTGAAGGGCCTATATACAGCCTTCATTAACCCCTTCACTAAAGGTCTCCCCTAAACTGTTCAGTAGTCAGAAAAAAATAATAAAGGACGTCTTCGGCTACTGGGGTTAAAAATCATAAACCTCAACATCTGCTTTATTGGGACGTAACCTCTTCAGTCCGACGACATTCTATTTTTATTTCATCCTGACTATACGCCAGAAGGTTTTATGAAATTTATGAAAAAGTCCTTGAACTGAAATGTTTAACGACGTCAGAAATTTGGAGAGTCATAAGACTCTGACTGCAAAAAACGATACCGACTTACTCTTATATTATTTTTATCAATATTATTATTCATCCAGACCTCCTTTCCCACACTAGAGTGGAGCGATGTAGGGTCTAAAGGCAAGATAAAAATATGATATATTGAGCTGCTAACCAAATTTTACCCTAATGAATAAGCCATTCTCCCAGGCAATCACCAATCAAGCCCCAGGAATCTTGACTCACGGACAGGTGCAAATTATTCCACACACAGCTTCACATCCACCTACCACAGTCAATCCGACGACTCTCAAGTCATAAAGAGAGGCCAAACCACGGTCAATAAATAACAGTAATAATAATAATAATAATAATAATAATAATACCAACAACAATAATAATAACAAATAATAATAACAAGAAGCGGTGCCAAAGCACAGCAAACCCGTCCTCGGCAATCATTTTAGTGCTGACGTATAAACACAGCAGGATATCTACAGGTAGCCAAAGATTTCACATATCAGATTTGGAGAAAATCAGGTGAAAATTGACGATTTTATGCCCATTTGAATTTTAGTCCCGATCCACCTGACACTGACCCCCCAACCGCAACCTGGGGGTTGACCCCTCCCTGATGCAATGATGCATGTTATGCGATGAAGATTTGAAAGATGCACCTTTAGGTTTTGGTTTCAATTCCATATGGTGGGGACGGGAAATAATAACAAAAATAATAATAATAATAATAATCTATCTATCTGTCCATAGCCCGAAGCCCTAATCCCGCAAAGGGTGGCCGCAGACAAAACGCCTAATATAATAATAATATAATAATAGTAATAATAATAATAATAATAATAATAATAATAATAATAATGATAATAATAATAATAATAATAATAATAATAATAATGATCTATCTATCTATCTATCTATCTATAGCCCGACGCCCTAATCCCGCAAAGGGTGGCCGCAGACAAAACGCCTCCAAGTCACTCTGTCACCCACCATTTGACTCCCCTCCCCCCAACTCACCCCCCC
This sequence comes from Coenobita brevimanus, assembly GCF_032717465.1. Classification (NCBI taxonomy): domain Eukaryota; kingdom Metazoa; phylum Arthropoda; class Malacostraca; order Decapoda; family Coenobitidae; genus Coenobita; species Coenobita brevimanus. Next base: position 38,813,783 of record NC_137008.1, on the reverse strand, counting down.
CTCCCTCATATACCTCTCAACTCCATCCCTCCACCTCATCCTCGGTCTACCCCTCCCTCTCCCTCCCTCCACCTCACCTACATACACTCTCTTAGTCAGTCTTTCGTTCTCCATTCTCTCCACATGTCCAAACCACCTCAGTGTATTTCTCCTAATCTTTTCAACCACATCCACATCTACCCCACAACGTTCCTTCACTTCTTCATTCGTCAACCTGTCCCTCCACGTCACTCCACATGCTCCTCTCAAGTAACTCATTTCCACTGCTCTCACTCTTGACTTGTTCCCCTCTTGCAAGGTCCATGCCTCGCTTCCATACGTCAGGGTAGGGATCACAATACCATCATGCAGTGACTTCTTAACTTCCATACTCACCTCCCTATTTCTCATCACTGCTTTCAGTGTACCAACAACCTTTCTTCCCTGCTGTACCCTTTCACGTACTTCATCCCCCAAAGTTCCATCCTTACTCATCACACTACCCAAGTACTTGAATGCACTCACATTCTCCATATCCTCACCATCCAACCTCACTGCACACTCTGTGACTTCATTCCTCTCAAACACCATAACTTTACTTTTGTTTACATTAACTTTCAGCTTCCTCCTCCTACACACTGTCCCAAATTCATTCACCAAACCTTGCAACTCCCATTCATCTTCACTCAACAATACCGTATCATCAGCAAACAGCAACACCGGAAGCTTCCAAATCTCACCCTCATTCATTAGGGCCACCCCCACATCCACTGCCCTACCTTGCACCTCCTTTACAACCCCATCCATATATATATTAAACAGCCATGGAGACATCACACAACCCTGTTTCAGTCCCACATTGAGATCAAAGAACTCACTCAGCTCACCATCCACTCGCACCGTAGCCCTAGCTCCCTCGTACATACTCTTCACAGCACTCAACAATTTCCCCTCCACTCCATATATTCTTAATACCTTCCACATACCTTGCCTATCTATTCTGTCATAAGCTTTCTCCAAGTCCATGAAGGCAGCATACACTTTCCTTCCCTTCTCTAGATACTTCTCCACTAAACATCTTAGAACAAATATCTGATCTACACACCCTTTTCCCTTCCTAAATCCCCCTTGTTCTTCTCCAACTAGCTCCTCTGTCATATGCCTAACCCTATCAATGAGTATTCTACCATATATTTTACCAGTCACACTAAGAAGGCAAATACCCCTATGGTTACCACATACTTCTCTCTCCCCTTTTCCTTTGTACAGAGGAACAATTATACCTGATTTCCAGTCCTCTGGAACCCTTCCCTCTTCCCAAGCCATTCTACACAACTTCCATATCCACTCCACAACAATCTCACCCCCATACCTAAGCATTTCACCACACACTCCATCAATTCCTGGGGCCTTTCCCAGCTTAATCTTCTTCATCGCTTCCACTACTTCCGACCTACTGATCTCTTCCTCCCTCCTCTCATCTCTTCTTCTCCCAGCCATTCCCCAACCACTTATACTCACACTGCTCTCACTCTCTACATTCAAACAAATCCTCAAAGTGCTCCTTCCATCTCCTCAATTTCTCTCTCTTCTCCACCAACAATCTATTATTCCTATCTTTCACTCCCCTACTATTTCCCCTTTCACACTGCCTTACTTTCTTTACCTCCTTCCAAAACAATTTCTTACTCTCCCTCCATTTCACACTCAGATTCCTCCCAAACTCTTCATCCACTTTCTTCTTACTCTCCTTCACCAGTCTCTTAACCTCCCTTCTCCTGCTCACATATACCTCTCTCTTCTCTCTCTCATCTTCTCCCCTACCTCTTCTCGCCAACCATTCACCATATGCCTTCTTCTTTTGTTCCACAGCTCGTTTCACCTCATCATTCCACCATGCTGTCCCTTGCACACCCTTGCACCTCCTCCTCACTCCACAAACCACCTCACACGCTGCGCTTATCTCTTCCGTGAATATCTTACATACGTCTTCCACCCCTTCCATCTGCTCTAGCTCATACCTTCCCAATCTTTCTTCCACTATGCTCTTATACTCTGTCCTTTTCTCATTATCTTGCAGTTTCTCCACTCTTCTCACAGGAGCTGCTTCCTCCTGTCTTCCCCTTCGTCTCCTCAACCACTTTCTTTGCAGCTCTACCTTGGCCATCACTAAGTGATGGTCCGAGACTCCATTCCCCCACCCTCTCCACACCCTTGCATCCAACAATAATAATAATAATAATATTATTATTATTATTATTATTATCTTATTATTATTAATATTATCATTACTATTACTATTACTATTATTGTTATTATTATTATTATTATTATTATTATTATTATTACATTACAAGTGTACAACACCCATTTTCCCCCTCCTTCCTCTCCATACCCGCCGTCTACTTTCACCCTGTTGGTCCTCATCCCTAATTTCGCCTGTACACTCCCCTCATCACACACACACACACACACACACACACACACACACACACACACACACACACACACACACACACACACACACACACACACACACACACACACACACACACACACACACACACACACACACACACTCCTTTACACTCACACACTCTCCTTTACACTCACTCTCCTTTACACACACTCCTACACATGCTGTTACGCACCCTATCTTCCGCACTCTCTTAAGTTTATTGTATTCAGCGTTTTTCTCACAACTCTTTTTTTTCTGAAATAGACTCATAGCTGCCAGGCCCTTAACACTAGATTCCCATTCACTGCCTCTAAAAAAACGAATAGGGCAGTGTGTGTGTGTGTGTGTGTGTGTGTGTGTGTGTGTGTGTGTGTGTGTGTGTGTGTGTGTGTGTGTGTGTGTGTAACTATGCTTGCCTTGTTTTGCTGTGCGTGTAACTGTACAGTAAATGTATGTATGTGTATGATGCTTTTGCGTATATGTGTATACATATGCATGTAAGGGTGCACTTTTGTGTATGTTTATGTAGTTGTGTGGGTGTGCATGTGTATGTAATATATGTATGTGAGTGCTGTGTGTGTGTGTCCATGTGTGCATATCTGTATCTATGTGTGTGTATGCACGTATGTGTGTATGACGTTTATGTGGTGTGTGCATGCAAGTGTGTGTGTGTGTGTGTGTGTGTGTGTGTGTGTGTGTGTGTGTGTGTGTGTGTGTGTGTGTGTGTGTGTGTGTGTGTGTGTGTGTGTGTGTGTGTGTGTGTGTGTGTGTGTGTGTGTGTGTATGAAGTCGTGGCATGCTGCCTTTCTCTCCAATCACTTATCTTCTCATCTCCCTCTCCTCCTCCTTCCTCTCCTCCTCCTCCTCCTCCTCCTCCTCCTCCTCCAGACGTACCAGCCCCTCCCCTGCCACAAAACACACACACACACACACACACACACACACACACACACACACACACAATCCTTTACACTACTCAACGAACTAACACAATCCCGCACTCAGAAACACCCACAGACAGAAAACCCAACATCCAAACCTTTTCTCATCTTCTAATCCCCTTCACATACCATATCACCACACACAAATCTTCTTTCCAACCCACATTATATCCTCACACAGTCGCCTCCTCCAGGCACACACACAACCTACCATACCAATACATTCACCTGTCCTCTCATTCCCCACATAATCCCCCACTCACAAACACATACACACAGAAAACCCTGCACCCACACCGTCCCCTCCACACAAACAAAATCTCGCAAATCCCTCCTGTTCTCTTCCTTTCACAACACAATCCCCCAACAACAAAAACTTACTGTACATGCAGGAAACCTGGCATCCATCCCTTTTCTCACTTTCTCTCTTCCCAACACAATTCTACCTCTCCCCCTCCCACACACAAATATTCCTCTTATCCCCAAACCTTCTCCACACAATCCCCTACCCTCAGATAACGCACAAAACCCCTCCACACCCACAGTTCGTCTCCTACCCCTTTCTGCACACAGTAACTCTCCCCTACACACACAAATCTTTCCTACCCATTCTCCCCCATCCCTACTAATTCCCTCACTCTCCCACCACACACATTCCCTTCACAAAAACCCTTCCTCTCCCTTCCTTCTTCCCGACTCAATCCCTCAACCTCTTCCCACACATGGAAAACCCCGAACCCATCCTCTCTGTGGGGGGGGGGGAGGTTCATCACACAACACCCATACCCCTCATAAGTTTCAGGGGGCCTTTCCAAGAGCACAAAGAGTTTCAGCTCGTGGACAAATACCACTGACTTTCTGCTCCACTTCCCCGAGAATTATGGGACGGGGCAGAAAGCGTTTGGAGGGAGATGGTTATTGGGAGGATGATAAGTTTGCCCGTGTTTGCCCAAGCTGACCCCCGACAGACACTGCGCTGTTTACATACGGTGATGGCTGGGTAGAAGAAATAGACGGGAGTAAGAAAGGAAAGGGAGTCGGGCTAGCAGGAGTGGAAAGAAAAAGGGTTTAGGGAAGAAGAGAAAACGGGGAACAGGAGGAAAAGAAATCATTCCCTTTGTTTGGACTGGGAGAAGAAAAGATCGGCCGAATAGGAGGAAAAGAAATATCAACTCTTTTGTTTGGGCAAGGGAATTACTAGCAAACTGGAAACAGAGGAGGCAAAATATATAACCATAGTTATCTGGACCAAAGAAAAACAAGTCAAATGAGAAGAGGGAAGGAACAAAACAGATATATGTCTAGTTGCACTGAGCAGAGAAGGAGCAAAAACAGAGTATAGAACAGAAAAAGACTTCTGTCTGTTTGAATGAGAGAAAGAGGCAAACTAAGAATAGGAGAATAATACAGATCTTGGGTACCTGGGGCTGGAAAAAAAAAAATGTAAGCACAAAGATGAGAAAGAAACCTGCCTACTGTGTTAAAGAAAACAGAAGCAAATTGAATATAACAAAGGTAAAAAAAAAGATTCAAAGTAAGGACTGGATAGGAAGATAGATAAACAAACCGGGTAGGAAAAATAAGCCTGCCACTTCGGATAAAAAAGAAATCATCGCTTGGTAAAAGACATATCCAGAAATAGTTGCAGACTGAGGATAAGAATGAGAACAAAATATTTAGCTGTCTGGGCTAGATAAGAAGATAAAAAGAGAGAGAATGAAAAACAAGTCTGCCTGATACGAGAAATGGACCAAGTATACTAGATAGAGTAGTCACACTGGGGGAAAAAAGGGAGAAAGGCCAACCAGAGGAGAAAAAAGAAAAAATAAGTATATCTGGCTGCTTAGATTGGAATATATTACAATAACTAAAACACACTGGTTACAAAGAAGATAATGAAGTCTGCCCATTCGAAGGGTCTCTCTCTCTCTCTCTCTCTCTCTCTCTCTCTCTCTCTCTCTTTACGACTGACTGACTGCTTGTTCTGTTCCTCTTCCCCTCCTATACCAGAGCAGGAGATTAAGATGTAGGTTTTTTCAGACGAGACAAATCAAACTTTTAACAAACGAGAACCCCAACATTTCGAACTTGAATGGACTAGACGAAAATAGAGGAATGCCAAGTATAATTACACGCGCATAACTTTCTATCACTCTATCTGTATCCTGATGTTTAGATATATGGTATTTAATAGATGGACATACAGATAAACTGGTGGATAACGATATATAAGGACAGAAATAGGCAGACTGAATGATAAATAGATAGACACACACACACACACACAAACAGAGAGAGAGAGAGAGAGAGAGAGAGAGAGAGAGAGAGAAAATAAGTCAGCTCGAGCGAATTAAAATGGTAGGAGTAACAGACCAAGTACTTAAAAAAAAGAAAAAAAAAATAGTTTCTTTTTCTCCAATCAGAAAAAGAGGAATGGGAGTAACAGAAAGGAAAGAAAAATAAAAAGCAGACTTGGAACAGGTGAAATTTATGTCAGTCTGCCTGGTCCAAAGAAAAGACAGGATGAAAAGACCCACTACAGAGATGAAAAACGAAAATTTGTATGGGTGGGTCCAAGGACAAGTGCGCTCGTTGACTAAATGATTTGCATCGTCCCATGAAAACTGTCAATGATAGGGAGGGGGGGGGGAAGAGCCATGGTGAGCAAGGGAGAGAGCGGGATGGGCTGGGCTGTTCGTGAGCGGTGGGGCTGGGGCAGGAAAAAGTATTCCCTGTGAAGATGGGTGCTGCAGGATTTGCAGTTTACGTGCAGTGATGATTTGTTTTAATACAACCCCCATAAATGAAAGTGTCAGTGGGGTAAAGAAATGGGCGGGAGGAGAGGCAAAGAAATCGGTAGGATGGGCAGGAGTTGTGGTAGGTAGTGGGGAGGGGCAATGAGAGTATTATGTGAAAATTTATGGTTTGAGTGTTCTGAAAGTTTATTTCAAAGTTCTCTCCAACAACAACAACAACAGCAAAAGCAGCAGCAACAAAATCAAGATAAGCGGGCACAACTCTCATACCTAAAGTCTTGCGGCACAGGTAAAAAGGCTGATGCTGGTTAGAAGAGGTTCACTAGGTATGGGAGAAGAAAGAGAAATCTGCCTGCCTGGACTTAAAGAAAAACACCTTGGCAAGAAGCAAACTAAAAATAGAAGAAAAAGAAATCTGCTGTCTCATACCAAAGAAAAAAATATTTGTTGGCAGACTGAAAAAAAGAAAAAGTTAATTCCGACGTTAGAAAAAGGCCCAAGATATTTATTTGGCTCAGAGGTGGAAAAAATCTATGCGTGTTCGGAAAACAGGAAAGATCTATGCAAGGTACTGTAAGTAAAGTATTAAATCTGACCACAATCCAGGTATTTCCTCGCGCTTACACAGGCAAGATAAACAGAAAGGTAGAGAGAGAGAGAGAGAGAGAGAGAGAGAGATGGATACATAAGTAGATACATAAACAAATACATACATACAAAGAGAGAGAGAGAGAGAGAGAGAGAGAGAGAGAGAGAGAGAGAGGAGAGAGAGGAAAAAAAAGAGAGAGATGTTAATAGCGGTGCATGGGATTTGCATGACAGCCAAGAAACAGGAAAATAATGAGCAATTAACATACACGGAATATAAATCAATGAGCCGTCAGTCGCCCGCCAGGATTATCCATGAAAGTGAACATTCTTAAAACATTCTTAAAACTTAGTGTATTTTTTTTATAATCAATATATTCGTCGCGGCTTCGTGTCCAATTATTACCTGATCGCCGGCGAGTGTGAGTGATCACGAAACAAGTAATAATTTGGGAGAGAGAAGTACCTCGCTAACTGCGCAAAATTATCATAAGTTAATTTTTTCGACACGCTATTTTTTGAATGGAAATTATCAAACTTGCTGATAATAGGCACTTTGGTTGAATTTTTGGGATTATTAAGGCTCCTCTCTCTCTCTACCCATCCTTGCCTGCGAGTGAAAGTGGGGACATCAAGCAGGCTAAATAATACTTTCCCAAACACGTTAACTTCTCTTACATCTCCTTCTCCAGTATAAAGTTACGAGCAGACGTGAACCTCTTCAGCACGCAGACGTTTCTTTATTTTAATCATGTTAGGACATACTTACAGTAGTGAAGGAGTTAATGAAAGCCAAATCTAATTCCCTCAATTCTAAAAGTCTAAAGCGGAATGAAATCTCCAACTAGTAGCAATAAGGGAATACGTCACTGACATGTAAAGGCAACTCGAGGACGTTTCTTATTTCACTTATATGCTAAGGTACCACTCGTCGAATTTTTGCTGACTAGATAGGGATTTTTGAAACTGGAGGGGTTAGAGTATGATGCGACTTTTTATTTCACTACGAGACATCATTCCTACTTTTAATAAAGTTTTACCCCAATTAAAAAGAAAAAGATGCCATCGTACTGAAGTAGATATATCTTGTTAAGTATGGCATTTGGGACTATATTCTCGTAGGGCTAGGAGGATTCAAGGCACGCCTTCTTTACTAACATTATCTGGGTGTTAATAATGTCCTTATACTAAGATAATGCATTTCTTCATTTATTCTTGTTACTGACAGATGATTTATTCAGCCCATGAGAAGCCTCACGTAGCGAAAGGATTGGAAACCGTCTCCGTTAACCCTTTTAGAACGATAAACACTTACTGATCTGAATACATTCTTCTGTATACAGCAAGAATGAATATAAAATACTTCACCATTCTGAAGGGGTTGTGCCACCTAGAGTATATCAGCAACAATCCCTTCAGTATGAGGTAGTCTTTCATTTCTTATATTCCTCTAACCACCGGACAGGTTTAGTCGGTTTAGGAGAGTCATGGAACAGGAGGGTTTAGATACAGCCTGCCTTTATAGCCGTCTTTCAAAAGGCCTCCCATAAGCTGATTAAAATAGTTCGGATACGAAGAAAAGATGAAGACGTCATCATGATGAATGAGTTAAGAGGATATAAGTGACATATAGGACACAGTGTTAAGGTGTTATTACAGGATATAAATCGCCAAGGACGGTATAGGGGCCCTCTAAGCTTAGGAAATTCAGTATTAAAAAGACGTTGATAATAACAGATGAGAGTTTTTTGGAAAAAAACATAAAAAATAAATGACTAACGAAGAAGTAATAAGTAACCTCTAAGCCCACGAGAGTCGCTGTTAGAGACATTACAATAGTACACACGGTAACATCACTGTTTGGTGATCATCATTCGCTAAGAGAGAGGTGCTGGGGAACCTCCTAAAATTAAGGATCCTGGACAGACGCCTGGTTAGTCCCGTCATCCAAGAAAGGAAAATAAGAAAAGATAAAGTGAGTGATTATAGGGAAAGCCAGATAGACAGACGGATACAGTACACAGATTGTGTGTGTGTGTGTGTGTGTGTGTGTGTGTGTGTGTGTGTGTGTGTGTGTGTGTGTGTGTGTGTGTGTGTGTGTGTGTGTGTCTGTGTGTGTGTGTGTGTGTGTGTGTGTGTGTGTGTGTGTGTGTGTGTGTGTGTGTGTGTGTGTGTGTGTGTGTGTGTGTGTGTGTGTGTGTGTGTGTGTGTGTGTGTGTGTGTGTGTGTGTGTGTGTGTGTGTGTGTGTGTGTGTGTGTGTGTGTGTGTGTGTGTGTGTGAGAGAGAGAGAGAGAGAGAGAGAGGGGGGGGGCAAACAGTAACAAGGCCAGTCAGTCAAGCGTAGTACGAACTGTAACTGCGGCTTCTGGTTCCGTCATTCTGGCTTCCTCTTCAAACCGCCCTCTTACGTTTCCTGTCCTTCTGTCTGAGCCTGAATGTTTAGCTTCCCTTCTGGTCGTTCTATAGCCTTTATCATAAACGACCATACCTCTTCATTTATAACTATGTATCAGTACTGGTGTTCTTCAAGGTTCTGTCCTCCCTTCTTTTCATCAATGACCTGCGCTGCACATATAGCACTGTCCATGCACACGCTGATGATTCCACCCATCACATTTCCACCCACTTCCCTCTTCGTCTAACACAGCAGTTGCTTCAGCCATAATGAAATGAAGCTACGGCAGATCTAATATCTAATTGTTTAGTTTCTGATAACTTCCATCCATCCATCATCTAATTCTACATTGCGCCGTGAGAAGCGTAGAAGCCCAGGGCTAGGCAAGTTGGTCCTGACATTTGAGATGAGAGTGACCAGCCTCACTCATCCCTGAGTGGCATTAGGCAAGCAACAAACCCCAACCAACCCTTGGATATAAACCTTCACCAGCTCAATCCGATTGGAGCGCCATAATTACCCACCATACCATCAGGTACCAAAATTTGGTTATATGGTTACCACCCAGCATAGTAAATGGTTTCCTGGTGCACAGGAAACCATTTGGCTTGTGACTCAGTGTAGAGTCACCCACAGGCAGAAGGACGAGGAAAGAATGAAGGAAAGAAAGACAGAAGAGGATGGAAAAAGGAAGGATGGAGGAAAGGGCAGACACCCGAGAGCAGCACTACATCGAGTGTGTGGATGGTGAGTGCCCCCACCTACCACATATAAAATTTTGCTTTTAGTGCATGGAAAACTCAGTTCTGACACCTTCCGATCCGTCAAAATGTTCCACAGGAATATCCCTGAATATTCACCATTACACAGTTTACTCCCTTGTCATCTCTCAACCTCCTTGGGGTTTCTTTCTCTTGGGGCCTATCACCAAGAGATCACATTAACTTCCTTGCAAAATCCGCTTTCAAGAGATTATGTGTGCTAAGCCCTCTCTGTGCTTTCTGTACCCTTGCATAGTTGTTGACTTTAAACAGTGGTCATATCTGCCTCTGTGTGGAGTAAAGCTCCCTTGTGTGGGGGGTCTCACTACATACAGCTCTTCTAAGTAAGTTTTTCGTTCCATCAACAAACCATCCCTTACTGACTCCCTTAAGGCTCACCCATATGTCTTTACTATCGCTATTTCAATGGCCACTGCTCTTCTAAACTGTTGTCTGCTTCCCTTCACTCCGGTGGGCACGTAGCGCCTGTCTGACAGCACACTCTCACCCACTTTCTGTCCATCTCTGTAAGGCAAGAGTTAACCAATACTCTCCGTCATTCATGTATGCAACAGGCCAATTGTGGATATGTCTGTCTCAATTTGTACTTCCCTCTGCCTATGACCCCTATCTTTTAAACCCAATGTGTCCAGGCATCTCGCAATCAATGTACCTTGATTTTGGCTCTATTTTGTACGTTTTCCATGGAAAGAAAAAAAAAATGGGGGGAAGGAGGGCTTTTAGTGTTTAGTTTTCTTCATTACACAAAAAGAAAACAAAACAACATATGTCGTTCACTTTCGTTCCTGGTTTTCTTATCTCCAATTTCCTATCAGAGCAATTATCTCACAAATTGTCTTCGACTTCCTTCTCCCTTCAAAGTAACCGTAAACCTTCCATTCATTCCAGGTCTTCATCTCACTCATCTCCGACCAGTGTCATCTTTCCATGTGTCTTTGGTCTTCCTTTCCTTTTTCTCTCATCAAAGTAACGTTACTTTTCAACTTCGTTCACGATTTTCCTCTCCTTCTCCTCCCATCAATAGGCTTTAATATGTATTCTTCTCGTTCGCATCCAGTCATCCTATTCTCATTCTCTCCAAAAAGTAAGTTATTCTCTACTTCGTCCTCGGCTTTGATCTCCTTGTTTTCACCATTTGTTTATACAGACTTCCTTTGTCACCGTCCTCCAGATCCCTTTACTGCGATGACACCTTTTCAAAGTTGATATTAGTATATACGAACGATCATATTAAGAACAACAAGGACCTCTCTAACCGAAGGGATCAAAGAGCATCCTTAATACTTACACTGCTGCAATAAAGATTATTCCACTTAGTTCTATCGTCATACGATTTTATTCAGTTCAGAAGAGGCCCCTGATAGTGTTAAACATTTTCTATCAAATAACCTTCCAACGTAGTCACTAGGATGATCTTTTCCATTTCAATTAGATTACCACTAGTGCAGTGGTTGGTGGTGGCGACCATCATCCACTCACAATGTAGTCCTGCCTACTGTTTCCTCAACTTTTATCATTCTTTTTCTGTGCCTGCCCTCCTCTCTTCCTATTTCTCTCGTCTTTCCAATCACTTCTTGTTGCTCTTCTTTCCTTTTCAGGTAGCTTTACATTGAATGACAAGCCTAATGGTTTCCAGTAAGCCAGGAAATTTTCCTGTAAGCCAGGAAACCATTTACAACGCTGGGTGGCAACCATAATATAACCAACCCATTTGTGCTCCCTACGTGTCAACAGGTGGGTTGGTAGAGGGTTAGTACCCCTCCCCGTAAAACAACTAACTCAAAATCAAACGGCCACCCCTTACAGGATTATGGCGTCTGGCTATAGATAGATTGACAAAGAATTTTATTCTAATTAGGAAGGAATTTTAACAGTTAAGAGATCAATTACGATTATACCTAAACCGCCCCGATCGAAAATTTTCCCTTGACTAAAAGAAAAAAAAACACACCTGGAAAACGGACGTATAAAATAAAATACGTCCTTGTCATGAAAGGTTTAACCACCGTAGGCGAATTCTTTTACTATATTCCTATTAACGCCATATGACTGCATCCACCTAAGTGAAGCCCGTGGCGGTGAAAGGGCTAATGAGGACTATATTTAGCCTGCCCATCGTAATAAGTTTACTTGTGAATGAAATACAGCATCTCTCTCTCTCTCTCTCTCTCTCTCTCTCTCTCCATCTTGCTATAGCCTGATCCTGAGTTTTGACACGACTGATTTGGCTACATTTTGCAAGTTTGAAACTTTCATTTCCATTTTATGCATCACAGAAGACTGTTCCGTCTGTCTGGTCTAAGGCCACTAATGGTCGTGTTCTTTAAGATGAGACCGTGCATGAAGGGAAGGCCAACCTCTGATATCTGGCAGTCATTTAGAGAATCCTTGATGACAGTAATTTGTATCTCGTCACTGACTTGACTACGTAACTTGGCACGCAGGCTGACCACTTCTGATGTTCACAGGTATTCCATATTTCTCCCTTAAAATATGGGCGTTTGTCTGCACCTTCCCACTGTTATCTTTGGGAATAAGGCGTTCAGGCACTCTGGGGGCACTGTGGCATTCCGGGTGGCTGATTTGGCAACAGATCGGGACTCTGAGGGAGGTGAGCAGAAGAGCTAGACAAAAAAATAAAGAGGACGTCTGAGGCTCAGAGGATATAATGACACACTAAGGGTACTATAGCACTCTGGGGACACCAAGGCATTCTAGGGGACTGAATATCGGATGCGACAGGAGGTCGGGTCAGTGAGGATGATGTGGCTAGCAGATGAGCAGGGCAATAAGAGGCGGGTCAGCAGGTAATCAGTCCGCCCGCCTCATCCATCACACTCTCAATCCAGCGATCAAACACCCGACGGCCCCTCATCCATCACCCACCCAGCCACCAGCCCTGCCAGCTCCCCCACACCACCCTCCATCCCCCACCGGAGAGCAGAGTGGGGAGGGGTGTGATGGGCGAGTGCCAAGAGAAGCACTAACAGGATAACAGTTTCTATTATCTTGCCGTGTGTAACATGAAGTACTGAGATTACCTCTGAGGGTTCAAATTCCGTTCTCCAAAGGAACGGCGAACAAGCTTGTGTATTCTGGTCAATAGTGAAATTATACTTGTGAGGTGGAACCATCTTAGGCACGTTTACCGTTAATGGTAAGACCAACAGTGTTTCCCTCATTGAATCGCCTGGAGCCACCGACATCGTAGAATTGGCTCAAGCGTCCTTCTTAACGTCTGTGAACAAGTTTTATAAACTTAAGATTCGTCTGGAACAGTGCAACTAGCCATGGCAGCGGTTTGACTTGTATGATTAGGTAGCCTCGGAAACTGAATACTGGATGCGTAGTGTCTAAGTTCTGGCTACTGAAGGAAACTTAGGATGATTATGATTCAGAATACGCTACTATAACATTTATATGTCAAAGTTATTATTAGCGTCCTCATAAAAACCTTATATCAGCTTGTCATATTTCAGTGGAGTAGTCTGTGTCTAGTCACAAGAAAAGAGACATGAAAATGTACTGAACTACTGATGGTAATGCTTAGTGTAAAATGCCATTCAGCCATTCAGTCCTTTAGGCCATCACAGTGTTAGACTCAATCCAAGGGACTATACCATTCATCTTCATCTCCCTGTTACCTTATAGCCTAATACCAATATACATGCGATTGTCTCGTTTTAACTTATTACAGCCACTGCTATATCCGTCCTCATAAGTGTTTGTTCATGGGGGTAAACAACAAGACTGAGTGGTATCATGAAATTATCACTGCTTGAGCTGCTGTGTTATTATTATCAACAGCACCCTATATTATACCTCTTCCCTCATAACTACTGAATTATCCATCATTGTTGCAACAGTAAAGCAACTCGGTGGCCTGGTTGGTAGATCATCCATTCGTAATCAGCAGATCTAAGGTGCCAGTCCCGTTGATAACTGAGGGGGAGAATTTTTGGGCATCCCCTTGCCAACCCGCCCTAACCCAGTACAGTGAACTATGGCGTAACCCTTCCAAATAAAGAGGAACGATCATACAGTAGACCAACCCTTAACTTATGACAATGGTTAAATCGCCACAGTACGTATCAGCATTATCTCAGTTCTCCAGTCAATTACACTGTCAATATATCACTATCATCATCACCACCACCACAGTTTTTAAGACAAGAACAACAACAACTTCCACTAGCACAAGCAACACTATCTCACCAATCAATTCCACAACTAATTTTATCATCCTCGCCAATTAAAATCTGTCAGTCATATGTGAGAGCTAAAGACACCGCCTTGATGAACTCATATGAACCACCAACACCAACAGCCTTCATCACCTTCCTCCCACTCATCACTGCCACCGTCATAACCACTACAACAAAAAACATCAGCACTATCACCATCACCACTATTACCATTATCACTGCCATCACCATCATCACCGTCTTTACAATCATCATCACTACTACTACCATGATAATAAAGCACTTTAATAAGCACCACTACTAACAACACTCGCCACTATAATCACCATCATTACCACCGAAAACACCGTCACCGCCAACACTACCATCACCAGTAATACAATTTTTATCGTTCAAGTGATTATCATAATAACAATAATCTCCAGCACTGCAGTGATCAGTATCTCCCACCACCACCAGTAAAATACACCTGGCCACCAGCAGTTGGTTCACCAACACCATCACCACCAACCAATAACCCACCAACCACCACAATGACCACTATCAGCACAATTAATTATTATATCAGAATAAAATACATAACCACAACATTCTCACCACCACTTCCATTCCCACTGCTATCTCCAGCATCACCCTAGTCATTACAATCACCACCATCAACATTACTTATTTCTTTAACACCATCAAGAGCACCACCACCGCCCTCACGCAATCACCATCACCAGCATTAAAAATATTTCCAGTGCTGTACCACTATTTTTTTCCAATCACAATACCAGCAACCCCTCCACCACTACCACCAACCATGCAATCACCAAACCACCAACACCACCAGTCACATCACCACCACATCACTATCATACAATTACCACCACCACCACATAACCATTACACAATCTCCACTACAAGCCACTCCACCACCAAATCACCATCACATAATCACCAGCCCCAGTCAGACTACCATCACATCACCACTCTCATACAACTCACAGCCTTACCACCATCTCACCACCCTCACACAACCACCACCACCACATCACCACTCTGGCACGGTCACCACCACCATATCACCATCCTCACACAATCACCGCCACCAGTCACACCACCACATCACCACCCTCACAAAATCACCACCACCAACCAACCAACCACTCGCTGAGTCGAACAAGTTTTATTATGCAGATGAGTCGGTGAGGGAGAGAGGGAAAGAGAGAGAGAGAGAGAGAGAGCAGGGAGGCAGGGAGGAGAAAGGAGACTATCAGCCCTCTGTATTATTGATTCTGGCCTCCCTGTTTATAGAGAGTCTTCATTAAATAAGACACTCCCTCCTTGCAGGGGTATCAGCACACATCACACCGGTATTATGTTTAGAGCCATACTCCCCCCTCCCTTCCCTCACACACAATCTCACTCCCCTGTAGTATGTTTTAAGACTTCAACACACACTCATTCCCCCTAGTATTATATTCTGTTATTCCCCACTTCAGCTCACAAAATTAGATATAATAATCATTGTCTTCTCGTAAAAAAACACCTCGAAAGAACCACTACTTCTGTTGCCGTTTGTTTTCTTTTGTACTCCTCACTCTCCCTGATATTAGGTTAAAAGCTCCTCATATACTTCAATTTTCCCTCAAGTATTATTTTTAGGGATAGTGATTAAGTGGCTAGATATGCAATGTGCTGTTATGATAGACGTGAGTTGGCTCCCAGGCTAAGGCAGAGAAGGGTCTGATGATTCTGAATCTCGTTATAAGTCTTGATTGATCATCCACGCTGATACCACTGCACCAGTCCCTAAAGAGACAGCCCTAACGTGTTCTCAGTTTGGTTGGTGGACGGTGGAAATGAGTGGTGCAGTGGTGACAAGTGAATGTGGGCTGCACGTAAGAGGACTGCTTGGCCTCAGAAAATGGATCAAGTCTATGCCCAAGTCGGACACACACACACACACACACACACACACACACACACAAACTAATTAAAACACACACACACACATTCTCCCTGGTATTAAGATAAGAGCCCCCACCACACACACACACACAAACTCTCTCCTCCTTGTATCGCGGTTCGCCTGGTATTATCCACACCACCTCACGTCGCATTATCCACCCAGATCTGGACATGATAATTAAAGCCCAGCCTCAAAGCTCGACGAGTCTTGTGGCATGAGGGAGGAATGAGGGAGGAAAGGAGAGGAGTGGAGTGGAGTGGAGTGGAGTGGAGAGGAGAGGAGAGGAGAGGAGAGGAGAGGAGAGGAGGGGAGGAGGAGGGGAGGGGAGGGGAGGGGAAGGGAGGGGAGGGGAGGGGAGGGGAGGGGAGGGGAGAGGAGGGGAGGGGAGGGGAGGGGAGGGAAGCAGGTGAGGGGAAGGTGCACAGGATTGGTAGGTGAGATTGGTAGCAAGGGGAGACACGGTGAAAGTAGGGGGGGGGGGAAAGGTGTTGAGGTGTGGTAGGTACGATTGGAAGCATAAGGAGATATGGTGAAAACTACCTAGGGAACGGGACCAAGATGTGGGAGGACTGATAAGTAAAACAGTTAGCAGGAAGAACAGTGAAAACTGGCCAAAGAAAAGAATAAAGGACTGCAAAGATTGGTAACAAAGGGAAACACACTGACGGCAGACAAACGGAAGAAGGACCAGAGATTTGGTAGGTAAGTCTGGCAGCAACGGGAGAAATTATGAAAGCAGGAGCAGGAAGGTCTGGTATGAATGGTAGGCAAGACTGATTGTAAAGGCAGACACAGTGAAAGGGATAAAAAGAAGGAGGAACAGAGGACTGGCAGGTAAGCTTGGTAGCAAAACGAGACAAGGTTACAACAGGAGGAGGAAGGAACATGGGTCGTGTAATGGGACTGGTGGGTAAGATTGGTAGCAAAGAAATGGTGAGGTGTAAAGTTGGTGCGGTAGGACTAACAATTAGGACTGGCGGCCATGATTGGTAGGTAAGATTGGTTGCACAAGGAGACAAGGTGAAAGCAGCTGAAACGCCAAATGACAAAAAACTCATCACCTTCACTCCAATTACGTAATTCTTATTTCATAATTGTTTGCTCCGTGTGATTTTATTCAGCTTGGGAGGCCTGTCAGTAGTGAATGGGATTTTGAAGATTGTTTTAAATCGTCCAGTTTGAAGGGTCATTCCTATGCTAAATGAAATCGTCAGGAATTAACAGGAAGAAAAAAATGACGTCCTTGAGCTGAAAGAGCTAACTCGTTCAGCCTGACAACGTGTTTTATACTCTGTTCTTTCTTTCTCCAGACAGTTTTGTTTAGCTTAGGAGAGACCTTTCGAACTGGGTGGGTCAGTACCCCCTTACAATTAAAACTCCGAATCTTGCACAACACTGTTTGAAAGTAAAACGAGTCAACTAAAGTAACACGTCATCATAGTTAAAAAATAAACTTCTCCCGTACGATGATGTACTTTTGATCTTATTCTCGCTTCTACCAGACAAATTTTCCATTCCAAACCTGACTTAAATAACCAGAAAGTAGCAAAAATAAATTAATACGTCATCATAGTGAAAGGGTTGAACTTTGATAGTGGGGCTCCCCGCCACTCCACAAATGTCACACCAATAACCTCCATACTTGTCAGCTCACTACAGCTTCACCTGGGCCCTGTACACTCGACAAAAAAAGGTTATCGAGGCTCTTGTTGGCCGTGCTATACATTTTGAAACACACAACGAAGAGATATGAAACACTGTACCCTACGTCTCTGTTTCTACAGTCGTGTACCATAGCCAGTCACTCATTAAACTTAACCCCTTCACTGCAGTGACATCCAGTAAAATTTGTGTTTGCCATCTTCAGACGTTTTATCCAGGTTATGGCCGACCTTTTGAAAAAGAGAGCCTGGATATAGTCTTCATTAACCCCTTCCTTGTTAGCTGCAGTCGAGGGAAGCCGTGCGACATCACACCACTGTTCGAATCCAAATAATGGCTGGAGTAATATTTTTTTCACTGTCAAATTCCACCAGAGGCACACTGCAAGGTGGTCTACGGCTTAAGTGATCTCACTGCGGTAACCTAGTAAAGGTCACCTCACGCTCCAGGCCCTCCCACACACCCCGATAAGGAATTCGTTGCTATCATTTTAAGAAGGATCAGTATACAGCTGAACGGGTTCACGGTGTTTCCTCCGTCACTATTCCAACCCTAGAGTGCATGAAAACTGCTTGAGAAAATACGAATAAAATGAAAAAGACCTTACCATTCTGAAAGGACTGAATCTCATCGTCCCTACACTGAGCCTCTCGTACGTAGCTTTATTCTCTCCGACAAGGAGTGTATGTTTTCACCCCTGCTTGTCCTCTCCAACAAGGAGGGCAAGTTTTCACCCCTGTCTGTTTGTTAGTTTCTCTGTTAGCAGAGAGAAAGAGATTTGGACCAAATTTGGCCCATGTCCCAAAGAACAATTGATTAACTGTTGGGACCGATCCGGATAGTATTACAGATTCTGGATCCCGAAAACACTTCTTGCTAAACCCTAATCAATGTTGAGAAAACCTAACCCATTATGAAGAGTGGTTTGGAAATTACGTTGCCCTTGTCGGATAGATGCGCTTCACCGATTGCCCCTCTAGTATATATATATATATATATATATATATATATATATATATATATATATATATATATATATATATATATATATATATATATATATATATGTAAGTTACCACACACTACTTGCAATGTTTTTAGTATGTCTTTGCACACTTTCATAAGACTCTACAACTCTGATCTATTATCCATGCAATATTTCTATTGCTCAGCGGATATCTGTCTGTGGATTCCCTTCCTATCTTGGTAATATAATATATCAATATCTGATAATCTTGCTCATGTTAAATAAAACCGAGTAAAAAAAAAAAAAAAATCTCTCCCACCCGTCTATGCATCCCCAGACACTCACAAATTTATGTCTATCACACAATCAGCACATCGTGACACATCTTTACATGATGTTATTGTTTAACTTGTTGGTAAATATCCCAATACACATTTAGTTGAGAACCTCATGCACTTCCCTACATCCCAGGGTATTTTCATTCCACACTAACACACAACTAGTATGTACCCCCTCCACAATATGTCTACCCCCGATGTATCATTGCATATCTTCACCGAAATTCTTTCACACTTTAACCACATTTCAAGAGAAGATGGAACACTCAGCCAGTGCAACAACCGTACCCTCCAGTTAGTCTATGGGCCAAAAAATTATACTTTGACCAATGGCCGATTACTCACAAAATGACTTACTTCAGCCTTGCCTGACCGTTATCACTTTCACCAAGTTTAGCCCAAATCACATAAAACGAGTAAGAGTTGACCTTGCCCTGTGACTTTGCTCTTTGACCTTTCCCTATGTGTGATCTTGACTTTTGACCAACTACTTACAAAATCGAACCCTTTTATCCTTGTCTTACCTTAAAGCTTTTCACAAAGTCTGGTCCAAATCAGATCCCATGTGATCTTGACATTAGACCAAATGTTTTCAAAACAATAGGTCGGCCTCTCGGGTGCTCCTCAACACTTTCACCAAGTCTGGTTCAAAGGTGATCAAAACTGATTCAGTTACCTGATTCACACACAGACACATGGGTCGAAGCTTGGCTTTTCGTTGTTCCTTGACGTTAAACCGATTTTTCTCAAAGTCGAAGCCTTTCAACCTTGCCTTACTATCAATCATTCCTTCAAGTTTCGTCTAAACTGGATAAAAACTATTTATTCTGTTCTTGGTAGGTCAAATGTTTTGACCTCTAAATTACTTTTCTGAAAAATACTACGTCAGTTCCTTGCCTGACCCTTAATCCCTCTTCCAAATATGATTAAAGTCAGATTTTAAAAAAGTTACTTTGTTCTCTCTTACGCACACACACACACACACACACACACACACACACACACACACACACACACACACGCACACGCACGCACGCACGCACGCACACACACACACACACACACACACACACACACACACACACACACACACACACACACACACACACTCACACTCGTCGTGCTAAACAGTAACAGTGCTAACACACATTCTTGTTTCGGGAACGCAAGCTTAATTAATTCACTGGAGACCCGGAAACTGACGAATATTCTGGACACAGCTGACCACACCTTTATTCAAGAATCTTCTACACCTCTATGCTTCCCAACAGACCTACATTCCATGCTCTAGCATAAAACTAACACATTGTAACACGCGTATTCATGACATCACTATCTTACCAGTATATATTCCAACATACGTCCATCTTAGAATCTGGTATACCTCTATGCATGCCAATAACCACGCCTGAGACTCAGGTACAGTGGACAACTTATATGTCTTAATACACCTTCCCTTAATGTTTTTACATATCTTACCGGTATACATTCCAGCATATACAGTATTTATCTGAGAATCTCCTACACTTCTCTGCATCCTAACACACCTTCACCTAAGAACCTCGAACACCTCTATGCCTGCCAACTCACCACACCCGAGATTCTGGTATATAGCTAATACATCCAACCATGTTCCCTTATCACCCCACACGTCCCTCCAGCCACTAATACATCAGCTCCGGCCCACGACACCTATACTTAAGTGTGAATTACTTACACCAGGGCCCGGATTCACAGACAAACTTACGATCGAGTCTCTCATGTAACAAAAATTGATTTTCGCAATAACGACAATGACCGGAGAGTGCAGAATTTTCTAGTATCTCTTGCTCCTCCTACATAACACAAACTAGTTATGAATGGAAAGCTATACAGCTGTTCAGTGATTCACATACAGTAGAATATGGTGGGTCGATATAACAAGTATAGTTGTGAAAAATCATGGTACGGATATTGAAGAAAAAAATATGAGACAGGATAGGAAAAAATTGATAAACCATGGATGGAAATGTACATAACAAGGGTGATAACGATGACCACGATGATAACGTTGATGAAGCCTGTGCAGCTCATCACGCCGCCTCGGACGTCCCAGGACGGCCGACCTGTCGCCTCGGTAAAGACCCGAAATGTACCTCTCACTTAGGGTGGGATTTATGGTAGCGACCCAGTCTTTACCGCCGCCTCTCCCCCTACCCCACCCTGCCCCCCCCAACACACCCAGCCCGGCTTACTGGTTACCGCAGCCTCACTCTCTCCCTACCTGCCACACCCCTGCCTCGACACATCCCTTCCCAACCACACCCTTGACTACCACACCTCTCCCTTCCACACCCCTGACTTCGCTATTTTCATTTCCTGCCACACCTCTGCCTGCCATACTCCAGCCTGTTACATCCCTGACTCTTCACAGTATTTCATTGCTTGCTCACACCCTTGCAATCCTGCAATATTTTCTCTGCTTGGTTAGAATTCTCCGGTTTGTTTATAAAATTTCCTGTGCCAAATACTTTCAAGGCCCCATTTTCCCAGACTGGGCACAGAATTCTCCCCTGCCAATATCTTCCATCAACCCTACCAGCATCACTGCCTGTCCACAACATTATCTCAGCCAAATCTCTGTCTCGCCATGTATCTCCTGCCACACCCCTACCTGGTCACAGTGTCTCCCCTGCTACAACACCGTCTGGCCACAGTGCTTCACCTGTTAAACCAATGCCTAGTCAATGTTTGCCCTGCCACACCCGTTGCAGGTGTTTTTAATACTACACCTCTGCTTAGCCACATTCCCCCTGTCACACCACTATCTTGCCACATATCCCCTACCGTACCCCTGCTTAGCCATATTTCCTCTAACATATCTTTACTTAATCCATAGTTACGATGTCATGTCATTATTTTTCCTACAATATTTCTACCGGACAACACCCTTACCATACAACGCCCCTACCAGCCAACACCCTAACCACTCAAAACTCCTGCAAGCCAACACCTTTACCAACCAAAATCCCGTCCAGCCGAAATCCCTAACAGCATTAGCCAACATCCCTGACAGTCAGCACAGCTTTCCTGCCACCAGGGCCCCGGCGTGTGTGTACCCCCTCTGCGATCCCACGACATGACACTCACTCAACTCACCCGTAAACACCATATCACAATACCAGCTCCACTACTGTATTCTTTATCAATGTCTTCAGTGCATGCAAAATCAATATTATTTCCATTTTAATAGACAAAAGTGAACCCTCTGAGCGCAAAAGGCTACTCCTCCGCTGACTAAAGCCGTCACACAGTTGACAGAGTATAAATGCTAAGATTTCACTTGTCCTAAAAAGTTTATTGGAGATCGTTTCTAACCCCAAGGGAACGGTGGCCGCACTGCAAACAAATAAAAGCCTTTGGTTGTAGCCAGACTAAAAGCTAATATTCCTCTCGTCCTATGGAGGTTGCCTCTTCCAGTTCCATCTTAAACAATTCCGGTGCTGTTCCTCCATCTTTTCCTCCCTCTGACTTCCTCATAACTGACATTAAAATTTCTTCAGCTGATGTACTTTATGTCCTCATTGACCTCAATACTATCAAGGCATAAGGGCCTGAATCCCTCCTGTTGTCCTCAAGAACTAATTCTGTGCTTACACCCTAGACTGCCGACTTGTACCTCTCCATTCTGCTGGAAGTTTGCTCTCATTCAGCCTGTCCCAAAGAAGGGTGACCATTCCCAGCCTTTGACTATCGCCCAACTACCTTAACATCCTGTATTTCTAAAGTTTTTAATCTATTCTTAATAAAAAGAAAATTAATCACATTTCTTATATCAGATTTCTTTCCCGTTGTCAGTAAGGGTTTCGCCACGGACGCTCCACTGGCAATTTTCTCGCCTATCTTTCCGACTCTTGGGTATCCTCCTTTCGGGACTTAGGCGATAGCTTTGCCAGTGCACTGGATATCTCAAAGTCTTCCAGTCGAGTCTGGCATAAATCTATAATTTTCAAACTGCCCTCTCACGGTTTCTAGCCTGTCCAGGCATCTCGAAATTAACAGATCTTGAATTTGGCTGTTTTCTTATTATCTTGGAACAGTCTTGCAGGTTTCTAGTATTTGGTTCCTCCTTAGTTGCATTAAAAAAAATCTAGAAAAGACCTGAAGTCTTAAGAAACAGATAGAAATAGAACGAAAATAGCTATGATCCTATGACTCCGACTTACACAACAGCGGAGGTGAAGCGTCCTGTCACATCAGTTACATATCTCTAATTACCAACCCCGTCGTCAAATTCTAGTGTAAATTATTGTAAATGGTTGGGTAAGAGGAGAAATACATGGAAGTTGACGAATCAGTCAACACGGCTCCCTTGTGAAATAAGCCAAGCATCCATTCCTTCTTAATGTAAATCCCCAGAATCTTCGGCTCCTTCACATCACATACTGCACGTCACCAAGATATTAACAGAATACTACAGCCAGTCACTGATTTATGAAACAGAACAGAGTACTACAGAGGAAATCAATCAACAACAGTCCTACTGATCATACTGCTGTGAATGCTATGTCTTCGGAATCTCTTATGTGAGCTTAAGACAATTAAGCAAAGAAGGAGATGGAAAGATAATATGCGAGAGGATGTAAAGGGGGAATGGTGTGCCGTGGGAAAAAAGAGTCGTTATGAAAAGAGACAGAAACGCATGGAGGTTTCTTTGCCAAGATCGTCTCTCACGTCAAATAGATAGACAGACGGAGGGACAGACAAATATAGATAGATAGACAGATAGATAGATAGAGAGATAGATAGACAGACAGACAGGCAGACAGACAGTCAGACAGACAGACAGACACAGACAACAGGCAGACAGACACAGACAACAGGCAGACAGACTGATAGACGGATAAGTATACAGACAGACAGAGATAGACAGACAGAATGGCAGACAGACAAATAGATAAATAAATAGGCAGACAAGCTGAGAGATACATTTGTAGGTAGATAGATGCAGATAATTAAACACAGGCAGACAGGAAGATAGGTATTTAAGAAAAAATAAGAGGCATGCAAGCTTTACCATTCAGGCACCAGAGGGCCGGGCCAAGGGGCTTCCATAAATCACTTTGAGGCAGAGACACAAATCACATTAATATCCCTAACTGCTAAAAGACTGGCTTTAGTTTTGATTACCTCTCGTCGTAAGTGGCTCTGATGTGAGGATAAATTGGCGGCCCGGTTCTCCTCGCTTTGCATAACGTTTATATTCAGACACAAACCCAGCGTAGCACAGAGAGGGGAGGGGGTCCAGGCGGTGGATGATTTGCGCAACGAGTTTTGTCGCTCAATAGGCCCCTCAGCAGGTGTCAAAAATGTTCATCTGTTGTTTTGTAATGCTAGGCGCAGCAGGAGTTTCACATACAGTTTGGCTCTCCGGCCGCGGTGCTGAAGGTCCCTGGGCAGTGAGAGTGAGACAAGGCGGCTTTCATTGGTTAATTATGACGTCTGGTGGTGGTGATGTATGGCTCAGTAACTCTTCATTCATATGTCGTTACTGTAGCCTGCATGAGTCCTCCTCAAAGCCTGCACTTTCATTCTTCCGTTCCGACTACAATGCTTGGCCAGGCAGCACTCGGTCCAGCGTCATGTATATAAATAACTCTGGGACTGTGCTGCCTGGCAGTACAGACAACTTCATCAACATTATAAATCCAGCTGGGGCTCCTCCAACCAGATAAATTTGCTCAAGAGGGCCCGTATTTCATATTAACATAATATAATTAGATAGTGTTGACGAGTAATTCAAGAAAATCATGAGGTGTTCCGCTAACTGAAGGGTACAACTCACTCTTAGGTCATTACGCTGCTCGGCTTTTACTACACGGACCCCGAGGCTATGGGTGCTTGTGAAGGTGCCTTACATTCAGCTCTAGAAATGCAGCTACCTGTTGTGAATGGTCTCCATCTGATGGAGCCAAGAAAAGGCTTCATAGGTCTCTCCCATAGATGAGAATTTAAACATGATCACTACTTACTGGAGCATTAAAAGTTCCCACGACTGCGGTTCTTACCTGACGCAGCGTTGAGGTCCCCACAGTAGCAGCAACCCTAGTACAGTGAATTACTGATTCCCAGTCGTGATGTACAGCACCTCTCTTACCTGGATCTGAAACACACACAAAAAAAAACGCCAATAAGCATGGACACATACATCATCATCATCATCATCATCATCATCCTGACCTCATTTCCCATTACTAGATAAATGGGATAAGTAGAATCCAAAAACAGAAACAGGAAAACATAAAAAAGGTAAAACTATCGGCTAACCCAGAGATTAAACCCGACGAAGGCAGGCTATGAACATTTAAAAAGGGGGGAGTAAGTAGAGCGTGAGAAGATGATTAACCTCGTAACTTCACCTTCCAACAGTCAATGAAGATTAAATAGTAACAACAGAAAATGCCTGCTTATTATCTCATTACGGATCCCCAGCGCGGCGAGAGTTAACTAACATTCCCCACCGAACTACCAGGAGGCACTGAGAGGTAACCCGCAATCACGACCATAATTACTGTACAGATCGCTATCGCCCTTGACGTAAACCCTCAATGATCTATAAAGATTTGTGCACTGCATTTTAAACCATCTCCCCACCCTGAACTACATAAGAGAAAAAAAATAGCGAACGCCTGCGTTGTGTAACATCGTGTGACTCTGGCCGGTGTTGGTCTCTCAGTGGTTGGTGTGGTCGTACTTGTGTGCTGAGGATTGTCAGAAGTCACATAACTAAGCCACTAACAACGACGTTCTCAAAAGATGTTCATGACAAACTAAATACCCTCCAATATTTTATCTTGCTGTCTCTCAAATGATATTCAAAACAGACGGTCGCCTTCAATAACCTTTATCTATCTATCAATCTCTTTCTGTAATGACTGACGTCACATCCAGTGAGGCAGGGCCTCTAAAAAAGGATACCCATGAGTTTCTATCCTTGCTCAATAACGGACTTCTTTCAAAGGCACAATACCTTCCTTCATCCACAGTACTCTCCTTCACCCAATCTTGCTCCCCCCCCTTCTCTCTCTCTCTCTCTCTCTCTCCCCCTCTCCCTCTCTCTCTCTCTCTCTCTCTCTCTCTCTCTCTCTCTCCCCAACAGCCTCACTCTTCATACACTCTTCTGGTCAGTCTCTCGCTCTCCATTCGTCCCTCATTAGTATCAGCTATTGCCCCTAACCACGAGAGGTCTCCCCTAGGCTGAGTGAAATAGTGTGCCTGTAGCAAGATCAGAATAAAAATCAGACGCCATTTAAGGAAGAAGCTAATGGAGGTAGCTGCTAATCTTCTTGCAATAAGGTCTCCCTTAAATGAATAAAATTGCCCTGCAGCAGCCAGAATTTAATGAATGTACGTCACCAAGTGGAAGGGGTTGGAATTTCTTGTAGCATATGAAGAAGTTTTTTTTTTTTTTTTTTTTTTTTTAGTACAATATACTTTCACTCTTACTCCACAGGGGCATGTAGCAAGGCACAAGGGCGGCTAGTGAATTTTAAGTTCAGAGCCTGAACACCCACCACTAAGTTATGTCTGAGCTGCAGATTACAAAACTTACGATATCTAAACTAACTCAGGCATCTTGCACTAACTCATACACCTTGTACTAACAGACAGCTTACACCGACGAAGACCATTTACTTTAAAGAACAATTATTTGTAAACTTACATTAGCTTAGACAACTTGCACTAACAAATACGATTTATACCAAAAGAAAATTTACAGTAATGCAAACATTGCACTATTAAGGACAGTTTTTACCAACACGGCACCATGCACTAACTGATGCAGTTTACACCATTTAAGGCAATTTATACTAAAACAACTTACGCTAACTCAAACAAATTTCACAAAATCGAACAACTTACACTAGTTTAGAACCACACTAATTCAGATAATTTACACATACTCAGAACAACTTACACTTACACAGACAATTTACATTTCCACAACTTATACTAACTCAGAGAACTTAGACTAACTCAAATACACAAAGGCCTGTCATCTCATGGACCCGAGTTCGAATTAGAACGGTAAAATCTAGATGACCCTGCACCAGCACACACATCATTGGTACTTAATTTCCAAGGCAGCCTAAACTACCCTCAGTCAACGCACACAGGCTGACAGCATTAAGTGGCTAATTCTCCTCCTTGCTTAAATTCATGTCATTATGTTGTTATTTTATCTCTTAGTTCTTTGCTGATAAACACTTCCCTCCCGGAGCTCCGCCAGCCACAAATACACATGCCCTTCATAAGACACTTACTGCTTGCCGGAGGGGGGTAGGGGGTATCGTTCGGTATCAAATATTAAATAGCAAATGAACTCCCACACGTACCTCAAAAAAACACAACTTTCCAATGTTTCATCTGGCGAGTGAGCTGATTTGCATATAATGGCTCGTGTTGACTGCAATTATACAGCGGGTAGTTTCAATTACGAGACTGAGATATTAGCCGCCCCTGACACGTCCCTCCTCAACTTGTCGTCGTGGCCTGAGTTAGGGGTTCCACTGGCAACACCCGCATGGTAAATAAATGCTGAGGGGCAAAGCGGCCGCTCTTGTCTCTCCGGCGGGAGTTGTGGGGAACGATGGTGTGGGAACGATGGTGTGGGAACGATGGTGTGGGAACAGTGGTATGGTGAGACGGGTGGGGCGTTGGCACTGGTGGGTGAAGAAGTGGTTAAGGTCTGATGCTGAATCTGGTACGAGGTCAGTGATGTAGTGTGGTGTGGTGTGCGCATTGTTGGATGAAGCTCTGTGGTGTCGTGTGGTATGGGAGCTAGTGATGAAGAGAAGTACTAGAAGGTCTGGTGTGACGAGCAGTGGTGTGAGAGCTGGTGCTGAATTCGGTGTGAGGTGTCCACTGGTGGGTGAAGCGTTGTGCTGTGGTGTGATGCGGGTATTGGTGAGTGGAGAATTGGTGTGAGGAGCAGTGGTGAAAGAACAGTGGTGTGAGAGTTGGTGTGGGATACAGAGAGGTAGGTGATGTGGAGGATATGAAAACAGCGACCTAGGGTTGGTAAACAAACACTGTGTTCGGGGTCACTGCGGCCGTTCTGATTTCTCTAGCAAGCTGGCATGGGGATTGGTGATTTTTTCCTCTTGAATAAAAGAAAAATGTGAAAGTCTATACATGCAAAACCTTCCAAATAAACTGGAATCAGAGGGATTCAAAATTAAGATCATGTAAATTCTAGAACCCTGGACACGTTGCAATGAAGTGATTGGAGGTGGTAGGTAGAGGAAAAGTGACTGAGAAAGAGTGTGTCAGCAATGGCCACTATCACGGAATAAGAAAAAATGGTTCACTTTTGCAATATAGTGTTAGCCATTTAATTGGTGACAGTGTGAATACGGACGGGTGCTGAGTGTCTGCCGTAGTGGGGAAGGCATACAAACAGAAAACACACGCAAACAATATCCCGCCAAATAACGAGAGTAAAGAGAATGATAATGTTGGTGTGGGGGGAGGTATTTGGAGCGCTGGTGGGGGAGCTGGTAGAAGGAGATAAGTGGGGGAGGGGGGTTGCTGGTGCTGCGATTAGTGTGGAAAGATGGTGTGAGAATTGTGGTGTGAGGGCTGGTGTATGGAGAAGTAGTACTTGGGCTAGTGTGGAAGTAGAGATGTGAGACATGTGTGGAAACTGACTCGCGGGTCAGCAATGTGAAGGCAGCTGTTGGAAGTGCTGTGGGACTGTGGTAAGGGAGCAGAGGTGAGGGGGCTGGTGGTGTGGTGGCAGTGGCATTGGACTTAGTAAGGACAACAGTGATCAAGCTACAGTGGTGCGGGAATAGTGAATCTTACTGGTGTGGGAATCAGTATGGGAAGTAGGGGTGTGAGGGATAATATGGAGTTGCAGGAAGTGCGGTGAGATTAAATATGAGGAGCTAATACAAAAACTTGAAAGCGGTCTGAGAGCGCATACCTCCGCCAATGCCATCGCCATTAAAAAGGATCCGGGTCCGGATCCTTGGACATAGGATACGGATCCGTGGATATAGGATCCGGATCCGCCCCACACTTTAATTAATCCTTTCTTGGTCCATGGTCCAACTTTCCACAATATTTCACTGAAAGTCATTGAGAACTTTTGGAGATATTGTGCAGGATACCTCAGATCCGAATCCGTGGATATAGGATCCGGATCCGCGCCAAAATTTAATCGATTCTTTTTTGGGCCTAGACCCACCTTTCCACAAAATTTCATTGAAATTCATTGAGAACTTTTGAAAATATTGTGCGGGATAGCCATTTAATTGGTGACAGTGTGAATACGGACGGGTGCTGAGTGCCCAAAATTTAATAATTTCTTCCTTGGAGCATGCCCCACCCTTCCACAAATTTTCATCAAAATATGTTCATAACTTTTTGAGTAATCCTCTTAACAGACAAGCAAACAAACAAACCAACGAGGGGTAAAACATAACCTTCTTGGCGGAGGTAATTATTGTGAGGATCATGATGTGACTACCGGTGTGGATGCGGGTATCGGGGCATTGATGTAGTAATACTAGCAGTAGTTGTGAAGAACAGTTAAATGCTGTGGAAACAAATATGGGGGCTAGTTCTCATAATATGCGAACTAGCCACCATAGTTATCTTATACGAGTTATATACTGTAGATGGGGAACTGCAGGATCAGCGGTGTGAAGGGCCCGCGTGGTTTGCTTAAGGATGTGTTAGAGGGTGCTAGAGCTCGGGTGTCAGTTGCTAGAAAATGTGAGATAAGCACATGGGTAGTTAAATATACAATTTACAGAGTGGACGTAAATTCAGATTGATTGTAAGTTTGTTGGTCACAGACTAAAAAGTTATCGTACGCAGGTAACAAGTATAATTGTTATAAGTATAATCGTAGAATGACAATTAATACCCACATGCCCATTACAGTCGGCACTGGAAAGCAGATAATGAAATGTAGCTCTTAATAAATTCAGCTTCTCAAGAACAACTAAATAAAATGCGAAATGTAATACATGCAGACTGGCAGAGAATATAAAAGATCCAGATAGCTCCACTTTCTTCTTTTTACACCCAGACTAACTAGAGATTACCAGGGGAAGAGTTCTGCAAGGTGGCCATAAAGTCTGGAAACATACGAAGCACAGGCAATTAATTCAAGTTAGGTTAGGGTGGATCTGGGTAGGGTAGGGTAAGGTAAGTTAGGTTAGGTTAGGTAAGACTGAGAAAGAGAGAGAGAGAGAGAGAGAGAGAAAGGAAAACATATACAAAACAGTACAGCCTAGAGTCAGACTAATTCCACTTCTGGTGATTAATATCTAATGACTGACGTAAAGCTTAATGATCTAGATAATGACGTCGTTAATTGCATATCCATAAGCCTGCTCATCCCGGTGACTGGCGGGCTAATTAAATCTGAAGCCTCTAATAAACATAATAATTAATGCAGTAGGTTTTTGCGAGTTAATGAATGCAGCAAGATTATTATTTTTTGCTGTGATGCACTTGTTGTGGAAGGCTTGTTAAGTGGATAAGTGTCTATTATTTAGGTTCCAGCACAACAACATACCAGTACACCACCACACCACCATACCAAAACGCCACATCATCACACCAGCATACCAAAACGCCACATCATCACACCAATACACTCGCACACCAACACACTACCGCGTCACCACATCAGTACACCACCACACCAGTAAATCACCATGCCACCACACCAGCATACCAAAACGCCACACCACCACACCATTGCATTACTACACGAACACACTACCGCATCACCACATCAGTACACCACCACACTGCACCAGTATACCACAACACCACCACACCAGTAGAACACCACACCTAGCACCAATGTACTACCCCCTCATCCCATTACAACAGTATACCAGTAGAGCATCACACTACAACACTACACCAGCCCACATAAGTTCAATATCACACCACCACCTTACCGCATCCCACCATCAAACCACTCCAACACAACACCAGAGCACCATCGTACCAGTACACCATCACACCACTATATAATGCCTGTAAACTATCACAACCCTACATACCATCCGTTAACACACACGTAACACACCGCTACATAATACCAGTTCACCAACACACCAAAGTACCATATCATTATACTTTTACACCACCACACCAGTACACCAGTACACCATCACACCACACCTTAACACACCATACCACACCGCCATTACAGCACAACCTCTAACCACCACTACAGCACCACACCAGTACACCAACACAGCATTACCCCACTACACCATAACACCACTAATCAACCACACCACACCACCACAAAAAAAACACCACAGAACAATATCAGACCACACAACCACACATGTATTCCACCACTCTAGTTAACCACACCATCTCCTTATTACCACACCACATCACACCGCCACGAGAGTACACAACCACACCACACCACGCCACAATAGTTCTCGGTAGAGAGGCTTTCACCAGTAATCAACCACTTTGGTACTCCCTCCGCCCCCTCCTCCTACCATCCCTGCCTCCATCACCCCTCACCTCCTCCCTCTCTGCCTCCCATCCTCCATCCCTCTCACCTTTCACTGACTCCCTCCCTCCCTTCCTCTCTCACCCTTCACTCTCTTCCTTCATTGCCTTTCACTCCCTCCATTCTTCCCTTTCTCCCTCATCCTCCAACACCTTTCTCTCTGTCTCACCCTTTACTCCTTTCCTCCCTCCTTCCATCAGTCTTCACTCACTCCCCTCATCTTTCTCTCCTTGACCCCTCATTCCATTCCTCATTTCCTCGCCTACCTTCTAGTGCCTTCCTTTCCCTCCTTTCCTTCCTCTCCCTTCATTCCCTCTCTCCCATATTGCTTCACCTTCACCCTCTCCCTCCTTCCTTCCCTCTTCCACCTTTTACCTCTATTCTCTTTTGCTCCCGCATTTCTCACTTCTTCCCTCACCCATCACTTCGTCCTTCCTTCTCTCCCACTACGTTATGCTCCCCTCCACTACTAAATCATCCCTTTTTCCGTTTTTTTTTTTTCTCTCTCTCGCTCTCCCTTCCTCCTTGCTCCTCCCTCTTTACTCCCTCTCATCCATCTCTCTCTCTCTCTCTCTCTCTCTCTCTCTCTCTGTGCATCCCCCTACCAAATCCCTGCTTCACCCTCGCCTCTCACCTTTCTCTTCCTTCAGCCACTCATTCCCTCATCCTACCACCCCCTGACCAAAACAAATCCTGCCACACCTCACCCTACCAATGTTTCCCCTGCCAATTCCTGATCATAACCCTCCCTCCTCCTCCTCCATCTCCCTCACTCTGCCACTTCTTATTCTATCTCTCCCTCACCCTGCAACATATATCGTTCGATCTTGCCCCTCACAATATATCATCCTGCAACTCACTCGCTTTGCCCTTCCTCATCCGGCTCCTCCCTCACCCTACCTCACCTTGCCATATCCTGACCCTACTTCACTCTGTCATCTCCTCACCCTACCTCATCCTGCGACTCCCTCACGTTACTACTCATTCTCCATCCTACTCCTACACCCTGCCACTTCACCTGATCACTTCTCACTTTGGCGCCTTTCTTCATCCTAACCTACACCCTTGCCCTACAACACTCTACCCTTCCTTCACCCTGCCCTTCCCTCACCCTGCCACACCTTCACCATGTCACCCCTCACACTGCTACATCCTCAGTCTACCCCTGCCTCACCCTTCCTTCCCCTGCAACCCCTCACCCTGCTCCTCTCTCAACCGAACCTCGAGGAGTTTTTTTTTTTTTTTTTTTTGCATGTGTTCATTTACATGGCGCTGTAATTCAGACCGGAGTACAGACAGAGACTGACAGGGAGAGGCAGGGCGAACATGCAGGGGTTGAGAAAGCAGAGGCAAGGACGGCAGGGAAGTGGCAGAGACCGTAGGGATGTGTGAGGTACAACAAATATGGTGAGAGAGAGGATATTCAGTGAAAGAGAAAGGAAAGGTCGTGGCTGAGAAAAGCAGGGGCTGATAAGGGCATAGGATGAGACAGAGAAAGCTTGAGAAAGGCAGTGGTTGAGAGGGAAGAGGCAGGGGTCCATAGAGGCAGGAATGACAGCGAAACAGGTTAGGGATCGAGAGAGACAGGGATGACAAAACAGAGGGGCAGGAAATGAGAGAGACAGTGGTGACAGAGAAAACAGAGAAACAGGGTTGGAGTTCAGAGGCTGTGATGACAAAAAAAGAGTGGCAGAGAATGAGAAGCTGGGGCTGAAAGAGGAAGGGATGAGAGAGGCTTGGCAGGGGTGACAAAAGAAGCAAGGGCTGATGCAGGCGTGACTGAGAAGCAGAGCAGGATGAGAGAGGCTGGAGTTAGAGGGGCTACACATTCTTTCCTTCACATTTTTTGTATTTCTAAGTTTCATTTAGTAAGTAAGCGTGATGAGTGACTAGTTTCCCCTGTCACTACCCCTCCAAAAACTTGCCTCTACCCTGCTACGCCTCTAATCCTATCTGCTTTTGCCCTGCCTCTCTCGTCCCTATCCTGCCAAATCTCTGTCCTGTACTTTTACCCCGCTTCCTTTGCCCATACCCTGCCACGTCTTTATCTCTCCTTACCCCTACTCTACCTCCCTTGCCCCAGCCCTGTCACGCCTCTATCCATTTTTGCTCCATTTCAGTCACGCTATCGTTCTCTGTTGCTACTCTGCCTTCCTTGCTCCTACTGTGCCACGTCTCTCTTCTCTCCTGATACTATTCCGTCAACGAGTTTGACCCTACCTTGCCTCCTCTACAGCTACACTGCTTCATTTGCACTATTCTGCCAATAACTTGAACTTACCCCACCCTACCACATCTCTATCATATTCCACATCTCTATAATCTTTCACCCCAACCTGCCCTCCCACAATACCTTACCGATCCTCCTACCCTACCCTGCCATGTACTAATTATCTTTTGGAGCAATGTCGCTGCCATCCTCTGCAACTTCTCTGTCATCCATACCCTATTACTACCCTGCCGCATATCTTACACAACCTCTCATTCGCTGCTTACTGTTATTCTGATTGTCGCATTTGTCTGTATTCCCCCTCCCTCTTCTCCTATTCCTCTTCTCCTTGCAGTCTCCTCCTCCTCCTCCTCCTCCTCCTGCTTGATTTTATTTTATCTTTTTCTCCATTCTCTTTGCCATATCGTTTCCCTTTCCCATTCCACCCCGCATCTTTTCCTCCTCTTCCTCTGTCTCCTTCCTCACCCCCCCCCTCCCACATTGTCTCTATGTCCCCCTTTTTTCTCCTCATCGTCCCTACGTCTTCTCCGACTCGTGCTTTCTTAATGGTACTAATTCGCTTTCATCCCCACCTCTTCCCCTTCCCTATTCTTCCCACCAGCGTTATTCCCCACTCCTTCTCCGCTTACTCCTATCCTCCGCAACCCCTACCCATGTCCATCTCCACATAATCTCTCCTTGCCGTTGTCTTCCAATTCTCCAGACTTCAGGACTCGTAAGTAAGTAAGTAAGTAAGTAAGAAAGAAAGAAAGTGTGTGTGTGTGTGTGTGTGTGTGTGTGTGTGTGTGTGTGTGTGTGTGTGTGTGTGTGTGTGTGTGTGTGTGTGTGTGTGTGTGTGTGTGTGTGTGTGTGTGTGTGTGTGTGTGTGTGTGTGTGTGTGTGTGTGTGTGTGTGTGTGTGTGTGTGTGTGTGTGTGTGTGTGTGTGTGTGTGTGTGTGTGTGTGTGTGTGTGTGTGTGTGTGTGTGTGTGTGTGTGTGTGTGTGTGTGTGTGTGTGTGTGTGTGTGTGTGTGTGTGTGTGTGTGTGTGTGTGTGTGTGTGTGTGTGTGTGTGTGTGTGTGTGTGTGTGTGTGTGTGTGTGTGTGTGTGTGTGTGTGTGTGTGTGTGTGTGTGTGTGTGTGTGTGTGTGTGTGTGTGTGTGTGTGTGTGTGTGTGTGTGTGTGTGTGTGTGTGTGTGTGTGTGTGTGTGTGTGTGTGTGTGTGTGTGTGTGTGTGTGTGTGTGTGTGTGTGTGTGTGTGTGTGTGTGTGTGTGTGTGTGTGTGTGTGTGTGTGTGTGTGTGTGTGTGTGTGTGTGTGTGTGTGTGTGTGTGTGTGTGTGTGTGTGTGTGTGTGTGTGTGTGTGTGTGTGTGTGTGTGTGTGTGTGTGTGTGTGTGTGTGTGTGTGTGTGTGTGTGTGTGTGTGTGTGTGTGTGTGTGTGTGTGTGTGTGTGTGTGTGTGTGTGTGTGTGTGTGTGTGTGTGTGTGTGTGTGTGTGTGTGTCCAGGTCAGCGCGTATACAGACGACTTAGCGATGAGAGATTAACGTCTTGAATCGATGACATCGCACCTACTGCAATCTTGCTATCTTCACACGATATTATTTAGCAAAGAGGATTTTTTTTTCCCACTGCAAGGTTTATATATAGCCTTCGCTAGTTTCTTCAGTACAAGAGCTTTCTCTAGCTGAATAAAATCGTCTGGTTCTAGCAAAAAATAAAAAGGTATCGCAGAGAAGGAGTTAAGGAGTTGATGAAAGCTGTTGTTTTTTACTGCCATATTTTAGATACTAGTAATTATACAGAATATGAATCACACTTAATTTTCACGGTTCTTTCTCACAAAAATTTTGATGTTTGTTTTCTACAACATTTTCGGTGTTTATCTCTTCCCTGCCGGCTATTACAACAGAGGGAATGGTGGGCGGGAGAAGAGCCTGGCCTTCTTCTATCCTTGTCTCACACACTAGATCATATCTTTAGGGTAACTACTTAACCTTGGCAGATAACCTTACCATAGGACAAAAAGTTTCACATTTTCTTTAATTTCTAAGTACTGTACTTCTTCCTCTTTTGCTGACCTCCTTAACTCTTCCTTCCTCTCTTATCATCGCGATCCTTTCCCCTACTTCCCCACACCTCTTCCCCTTCATTTTTTTTTTTTTTTACGTTCCTCCCTTTTCCAGGAATCCTCTACTTCTTGTCTTCGTCGCAGATTACCGCCTCCTAACTCTTCCCCACATACCTCCTCCACCCAGCTCCTTCCCCACGTTTTCTCCTCTCCTACCCTACTCCTTCCTGACGCCTCCTCATCCCCTTCCCCACTCCTTCCCCTCTCTCCCTCCCTCCCTCCCGTCCCCTGTCACCTAGAGGCACCCTGCTGTCAGCCTCCACACGCCACCCTCCCTGCCCTTCACTTTCTCCCTCCCTCACCCCTGTTGCGCCAGATCGCTAGCCTTTATAGCCCCCCTGCTGTGGTTTTATGTCCCCTGCCCCGCCCCTGTCACTGCCCCGCCCCTGCTCCTGCTCCTGCCACAGTCCTGCTTCTCTCCAGATCTTGTCACTGCCCCATTTTGTCTTGGTTCATGTTACTGACCAGCCATCATCTTTGTTCCTGTCACTTGGCCCCACTCTCTGTCACTGCCTAATAATTGCCACATTCTCTATCACTTCCCAGTCATTGTGCCGTTCTCTGTCACTGCCCAGTCACTGCCCCGTTCTCTGTCACTGCCCAGTCATTGCCCCGCTCTCCATCACTGCCCAGTCATTGCCCCGCTCTCTTTCACTGCCCAGTCATTTCGCGGCCCTCCATCACTGCCCAGTCATTGCCCCTCTCTCTGTCACTGCCCAGTCATTGCCCCTGTCACTGCCTCACTGCTGCTCCATCTCTTGCTCCTGTAGCCCCCTAGCCAGTGTCACTGCTCTACCCCTGCTCCTGTCACTGCCCCACTTTGCTCTGACTCTTGTCACTGTCTTGCCGCCGCCCATGCCACTGAACCAAGTTGTTTCATGTCTCCTGCTCAGTACCTATCACTGTTCAGCCCCTGCTACAGCCCCTGTTACAGGTCCATGTTTTCCACTGATCCTTCACCTTTGCTGTTACTAGCTCGCCTTTTCATTGTCACTGCCCTGCCTCTGTAACTATTACATTCTCACTCCGCTACTCTTCATCTGCCATTGTTACTGCCACGATACTGATAGCTGTTTCACCCCGTCAATGCCACTACCCTTTTCCGACGCAGTTTTACCCTTGTCACTGTCAATGGTCGTTCGGTCCTCATCACTGCCCTGTTACTGGCACAGCTTTATCCCTGTTACGGTCACTGCTGTACCCCTGGCACGGTCACTGCTGTGCCCCTGGCACGGTCATTGCTGTACCCCCGTCAAGGCCACTGCTGTACCCCCGTCACGGTTACTATTGTACCCCTAGCACTGCTCCATTGCTGTTACTGCTTTTTACACTTCCTTCCGTCTGTGTTGCTTCTGCCTCTACCCCTGTCTTACTACTGCCTCTACCCGGCCCCAGTCAACGTCCAGGCCTTGTTACCGGTACCGATTCTGCCACTTTTCTGCTCCTGTCACTGTTCTATACATGGTTCTGGTACATCCCTGTCACTGCTTCCCTCCTGCCCTCGTTACAGTGACAGGGGAGGGAAGAGCAGCAGCGACAGCAGAGAGAGGCAGAGAAGCAAGTGACAGTGAGGGAACAATGAAGGGCTTAGTGATAGTGGCGAGGGCAGTAACGGCGAAGGGGTCAGTGACAGTGACGGGGCAATGATGGTGAGAAGAAGTTGACGATGGCGGGAGTAGTGACAGTGACATTAGTCAGTGACAGCGACGGGGGTAGTGACAGCAGTAAGGTAAGTGACAGCAATGGGGGCAGTGACAGCAGCGGAGGACAGTGACAACAGTAAGTTACAACAGTGGGGTCAGTGACAACAGTAAAGTCAGTGGCAGCAGTGCAGGCAGTGAGAGAAGTGGAAGAGTGAAAGCAATGAGAGTAGTGACTGCAATACGGGCAGTGACAGCAAACAGAGTAGTGACAGCAATGGATGTAATGACAACAATGGTAGTAATGACTGCAATGAAGGCAATGACAGCAGTGGGGGCAGTGACAGTAGTGAAGGGCAGTGACGGCAAAGGAGGCAGTGACAGCGTTGGGCAGTGGGAGCAGTGACAGCAATGGGAGCTCTGGCAGCAGAGGGGACAGTGACAGCAGTGAGGGCAGTGGCAGCGGTGGCAGGCAGTGATAACAGTGGGATTCCGCGAGAGCAGGTAGTACAGTAAGTAACGGGCACAATCCCTCCCCCCCCCCCGGGTAGTGGCGAGGAAGGCATAACAGCGAAGAAGGTATTACGAGAGGAATGGGAACAGAGGGGGCATCAACACGCACATGGACAGCAGTGACGCAGAGCAATGACTGTGGCAGGAGAGTAGGAAGAAACACTGGCAGTTAGGAAGGAACAGTGACAAGAAAGGTAATGAAAAAAATGCAGGGATGTAACAGCAGCGCAGGAAGAGGGCTGTGACAATGCCGGAGGTACCGACAGTGAAGGGGCAGTGACATAACAAAAGCATGGGACCAGTGACAGTCATGGGGATTGTCACAATTGCGGGGGCAGTAACAATAAAGGAGGCAGTGACAGTAACGGGGACAGTGATGATAACAGGAGCAGTGACAGTAGCAGGGAAGCAGTGACAGTGACCAGAGCAGCGATAGTACCGGGGAAGTGATAGTGCGGAGGCATAGACAGCAGCGGGGGCATGACAGTGAGGGGGTAGAGCATGAGAGGGGGCGGGGTATGGGGAGTACACGGGGGCAGAAACACGCACTTCTCTGGCAGGTCGTGACTAATGTATTCACCTGCTGCTGGTCACCTCGAGTGGGGGAGGGGGGAAGAGCGGAGCAAGGAGAGGGGAAGGAAGGAAATGAACAGAGAGGAAGAGTAAAGAAAGGGGAGAGTTAAGAAAACGGTAGTAAAGAGAGCTATGGGAGGAGGAGTAAAGAGCGGGAGACTGGAAGGAGGAAATGAGGTAGAGGGGGATGTGGAGAGTAAAGGCAGGCAGAAAGGAGGGAGTACGAAGAAAAGTGGGAGAAGAATAGGGAGGACGAAATGGACTGTGAACAGGAGAACAAAATTAAGGGGAGGGAAAATAAGAGTGAAAATAAGAGTAAGAACAAGGATAGGGGGATATGAGAAGGAGAAAAGGGAGAAAATTGGGAAATGGGGAACCTATTTCCAACTCTGCCCTCTCTACTTCCTGCTTCCTCTTTCCTTCTTCTCCCTTCCTTCTCCATCTTCCTCCACTCCCTTTCTTTCTCCCATTTTCTACAAATTTCCTTTCCATCCCGGATTCGTCTCTCTCTCTCCTTCCTTCTCCCCCTTTCTCTTCCTCCTGCCTCTCCCTACTTCCCCTATCCCCTCTCTTATCCAACTTCTCCCTTTCTGCTACTTCTCCCGGTCTTCCCTTGTTACACGCAGAGTCGCTCTTCTCGTCCCCTTTCTCTAGTCAGTCTCCTTTTTGTCTCCTTCCAATTTTTCTTCTTTACTTAATCTCCGTTTTTTCTTTCCACTTCTGTTTTCTTGTTTCTTTTAATTTTCTCATTATCTATCATGCCATTTTAAGGACATCGCTCGACGTATTTTTGCAATTTTTTTCTTCCACATCTACTCGTCAGATAATCAGTGTTGTAACTATGACTAGCTCTGTGTGTTTGTGTGTGTGTGTGTGTGTGTGTGTGTGTGTGTGTGTGTGTGTGTGTGTGTGTGTGTGTGTGTGTGTGTGTGTGTGTGTGTGTGTGTGTGTGTGTGTGTGTGTGTGTGTGTGTGTGTAAATGTGCACATATACCTCTCCTTTCTCTCCCTCTCCCTGCTTCCTCCTCTCCCTTGTTGCACCTCTTAACGTCTATGTCTTCCTGTCTTCTCACCCACTACACTTTGTCTCCCCTCAGTTGTAATCCTTTTATGCCTTCTGTTCTTATTATCAGTATTTCTTTCTCTGTTTTCTTGCTTCTTGTTCTATTAAGTTCTCAATCTCTTTTCTCAGTAATCCTATAAACATGTCTCTTGACTTTACTTTTACTTTCTTTTTTCCTCACGTATCTTAATCGTCAATGTTGGCTGTGACTCTGACACTCCTTGTCCATGTATATGCATGCTTGTCTATGAGTAAGTACTTGGTTACATATATATACATACATATGCAGCCTACACAAATAGCACCCATCGAGGCATGTACACAAAACTAAGATTTAATATAATGGATGCTTTGCTATAATTTTCTCATTCACGTAGCTATAAACACATCTTTAGTGATAAGAGCTACGTCGTATGAGGCAACAAAGCTACTGCAGTTTTTCTCCTGTCTACACACACTGTTATCCACACAGACACACACGCAGACATGTACAAACATAAGAGCCCCCTGACCCCCTTCCCCAGCCCCATGTCTGCCTCCCACCTTAAAATTAACATGTCAGGTTAATCCGACACGAGGGAGGGTCGTGACGCTCGTGGGGAGTGGTGGTGGCCATGTAAGCAGGTGGGAGGTAGTGGGTAAAGGGAGGCAGGTTGGAGGCGTGGGAGGCATGTGGGAGGAGTGAGAGGCAGGTGGAAAGTAGTAAGATGTATGGGATGCAGGAAAGATGTATAGGGAGGCAATGGGAGGTAACGGGATGCATGTAGGATGTACAAGGAAGCAGTGGGGTGTAGTGGGAGGCAGAAGCAAGGTGAGTGGAGGTGGGTTGCATTTTGATGTTATGCGATACAAGTGGGATGTAGTGGTAGGTAGGTGGAAGAGCGGCAGGAGCTGGCAGGCAGCATGATATAACTGAAGACAGGTGTGAAGATTGGGAGGTGGTGGGATGAGGCGAGATGTAATGACAGGCAGGTGGAAAGAATGTGCAGAGTGGGAGGACGTAGGCTGCAGTGCGAAAGATGTTATTTACGAGCAGGAGGCTAGTCATCTAGGCTCTATATTTCCACAAGCTCTATGCTTTCAGTCCAACGAACTCTATTCTCTTACCACTACGAATTCGAGGTCTGAGATCATATGATTTTAATGCCGTACATGCCAAAGGTCTAGGCTCTGTGTAACACGAACTCAAATTCCAAATTTCGTGAACTCCTCTGTGTGTGGAGGGGTGTACAGAGTGTGCGTGTGTGTGTGTGTGTGTGTGTGTGTGTGTGTGTGTGTGTGTGTGTGTGTGTGTGTGTGTGTGTGTGTGTGTGTGTGTGTGTGTGTGTGTGTGTGTGTGTGTGTGTGTGTGTGTGTGTGTGTGTGTGTGTGTGTGTGTGTGTGTGTGTGTGTGTGTGTGTGTGTGTGTGTGTGTGTGTGTGTGTGTGTGTGTGTGTGTGTGTGTGTGTGTGTGTGTGTGTGTGTGTGTGTGTGTGTGTGTGTGTGTGTGTGTGTGTGTGTGTGTGTGTGTGTGTGTGTGTGTGTGTGTGTGTGTGTGTGTGTGTGTGTGTGTGTGTGTGTGTACACATCCATGAAAGAAGGCACAACATTTAATACTTAAAAATCATATAAAGATAAAAAATATGACATAAGAATGCTGATTACGAGTGATGTTGGAACGATGACGAAAATGGCCGGAGTGGTAACATGGAGGTGGTGGGGATGCCAAAGGTGGTAGTGGTAATGGTGGTGGTGGTGGTGGTGGTGAAAATGACGGCAGTGGAATTGGAGGTGATGTGGCGGTTGTGGACTAGGTGATAGTGGAATTGGTGGTACTGATGAAAGGGGTGGTCGTGGGAAATGGTGGTGATGTGGTGAAATGACGGTGGTGGAGGTAGTGATGATGTGTGTGGTCGTGGAAAAGATGGCTGTAGCAGTGGATGTGGTGATATGATGATATGGTGGCAGTAGAAAAGGTGACAGTGATGGTAGTGATGTTAGCGATGAAGGCTGTGATGGAGGAGATGAGTTTATATGCGGCAAGAGGATGGAATGGGTGAGGAAAGATGCAGTGGGAGAGAAGAAAGAAGATGGAAGGGGAGACAGACAGAGAGGGACGAAAACACAAGGAAACGACCTATATCTTAAAGAGGGGGCTGAAGAAGGATAGAGAGAGAGAAAGGAGCTACGAAAAGGTGGGAAGAGGGGAGATGGAAGAGGGAAAGGGAGAAACAAGGGACGAAGGGAGATGAAAGGGGGAGGGGAGATAGAAGGGGGGAGGGGAGATGGAAGGGGAAGGGGAGATGGAAGGGGGGAGGAGAGATGGAAGGGGGAAGGAGAGCTATAAGGCGATAAATAGTGAGATAAAATATTAGATGGGATAAATGATAGCGAGTAGGAGAGAGAGAGAGAGAGAGAGAGAAGCTAGGAAATGGAGAGAAGGGAATATGAATTTAAAGGCTTCGGAGGAGGAATGGAGAGTGGAAGGGAAAAGTGCAAGGTAATGAAGGAGAGAGGAAGAAAAATGGGGGGGGGAGGGGGGAAGTGGCTCGGAAAAAGTGAGGAGAGAGGAAAAGAAAAGGAAAGGTGTGAGGGTATGAGGGAAGGAAGGAGCTTACAAGTAATGAGGGAAAAGGAAAGAAGGGGAGAGAACGATGCAGGATGAAGAAGGAGCGACGAGAGGAAGAAGGCCAAGTGGAGGGAAAAGGAGAAGGCAAAGTGAAGGGAGGGAGAGAGGAGTGGGGAAGGGGCCAGGTGATGGAGAGGGAGGAGGAGGAGCAGGAGGAGGAGGAGCAGCAGGAGGAGGAGGAAAAGGAGAAAATGCTGCTCCACCGAGATATTCCGTTTCCTTCTTTTGCGGCAGAACTTTTGAAATTTGACTTCCAAATTAAGTTAGCAGTCGATGTAAAGACTTAAGCAGGCTGGAGGAGACGAGAAGAGGGAAAAGAGTAGGAAAAGATGATTAGAGATAGGCGGCAAGAGAAGGAGAAAAAAAAAAGAAATGGAGGAGGTGGACGAATAGGCCAATAATGACGACGAAGACGACGAAAATGATGATGAAGAAGAGGAGGAGGAACAAAGGAGAGGAGCAATCGGAAGGGACGAGGAGGAAGAGAAAGGGAAAAGAGAAAGAATGGGGAATAAGGAAGGTGGGTAAAGACTAGAAGGAACAGAACGAGGAAAGAGAATGAAAGGGAATGGAAAAAAATATATAATGACAGTGATGATGAGCACGATGAAGAGAAGAGGAAAGAAGCTGAGAATGATGAAAGGGAGAAAGAAATATGGCAAAGCAAGTAGGAGGAAGTATGACAGCGAGAGAAGAAGGAAAGTGGAATAAAAGAAACGCTCCTACATACAAAGGGGCAGACGCGGGAGGAGAAAAAGGAAAAAAACAACAAAAACAATAACAACCATGAAAAATATGCAACAGGTAACATTCGACGATTAGGTACGAAAATAACAGGGGAGGGAAGAATGAGGGAAGAAGACAAAGATAACAGAACGGAAAAGTAAACATCGAGAGAGAGAGAGAGAGAGAGAGAGAGAGAGAGAGACAGACAGACAGAGACAGACAGACAGAGACAGACAGACAGACAGACAGACAGACAGACAGAGACAGAGACAAACAGACAGACAGACAGAGACAGAGACAGACAGACAGACAGAGAGGGAGGGGAGGAAACTTGTCTGACGGTGAGGGTGGTGAGAGATGATGGAATGAGAGTGAATAAGTAAGTGAGTGAGTGGGGATGTGAGTGAAGATGATTAGTGTGTGGGGGGGTGGGGTGAAGATGAGAGGTCAGTATAAGAGTGACAATGTTGGGTGAGTGAGTGAAGATAGCAAGTTTGTGAGAGAGTGTGATGTTGGGTAAGCGAGTGTGTGTGACAAGTGAATGAAAGTGAGTGAAGTCGATGGGTGGGTGAGTGAAAATACTAGGTGAATGAGAATGGGTGGGATTGACAAGTGAGTGTGATAACAGGTGTGTAGGAGTGGAAATATGTGAATGAGAGTGAACATGATGGACGAGTGTGCGAGCGAAGATTATACACGAGTAAGTGAGTGGGTGGGTGGATGGGTGGGTGGAAAAATGGGAGTGAATATGACAGAGAGAAGATGGCAAATGAACGACTGAGGGAGTAATGATCACAGGTGAACGAGTGAGTGAAGATGACAGGTGAATAGGGGAAAAAGACGAAGTAAGCAGGGGTGAATGAATCTGATAGTAAGTGAAGTGAGAGTGAAGACGATGAAATGAGTATGTGTGAATGTAGATGACTGGCTAGCAAGTGAAAACAGTAGATGTGTGAATGATGATAGGTGAGAAAGTGAATGAAGACAAATGTGAGAGAGTAAATGAGTGAAAAGTAATGGCTGAGTGTGTCAGTGAGTGAAGACGATGGGTAATTGAGTGAAGGTCATAAATGAGCAATTGTGAGAAAACATTAAAATTCAAGAAACCCCTGCATGACAGTGATTGATTATGAAAGACCATTTGATTCAATTGAAACCGCAGCGAAGATGACAGCAACATGA
This sequence comes from Coenobita brevimanus, assembly GCF_032717465.1. Taxonomy (NCBI): domain Eukaryota; kingdom Metazoa; phylum Arthropoda; class Malacostraca; order Decapoda; family Coenobitidae; genus Coenobita; species Coenobita brevimanus. The sequence goes on along the minus strand of NC_137008.1, from coordinate 38,769,570 downwards.
TGTCAAGACGTAGAGGACATTCATGCAAGATATGAGAAAAGCTGATGACAAGATGAAGAAAAGGACTGTGGTAAAGGTATTAGAAGATATTTATACCATGACATGTTGGAGAATTATTCTGAAAAGATATTAAGATATTTATGTGAGCAATTTAAAGAAAAAATGTATGAGATAATTATGTAAAGGTGGTGGATGACATTAGGAATTTAAAGACAATGTGTTGAGGAAAACTATGTAAATAAATTAAGAGACGTTAATACAACTACTTGACGGCAAGATGAAGAAGAGAAAACTTTATGGCAGAGACCAATTCGAAGAAAGCAATGTAGAAGAAACAATATAAATGTTTTAGAAGTCATTTCAACATGATATTGTTACAAAAAAGATCCCTATGGATCGCCACAACAATGTCTCAAAGGAAATATAATGCGTGAGATAAAAAGACACGTTCGCTACATTATTCATTACATGACTAGAAGACATTTTAAAAAATTTTGGGGGGTGACAAAGGCATAACGTTAATGATGAGCTTTTAGCCTCTTCAACACGAAAACGTCTATCATTAATCATTCTTGTTGCTTCCAGACATTGACGCAGCTCAGGAAGGTTCTCTTGAATTTAGGTGGGTGAATGGAGATAGTTCTAACCCTTTCGTGAGAAGCCTCCATTAATTACGTAAATTACGTAATATTATCTGTTCGGCAGCCAGAATGGAAGAGAGACGCCATCGTAGTGCAGGGGATAAACAGTCTTACACATACTGATGACAAGTTACCCTTCACTGAATCGGGGGATAAAGTACAAAGAATGACTGCCTAACCAAACAGAGAAAACATTTATGAGGAAAACAAATGTTGCCGTAAGTTGAACACACAGATGCAGTCCCCTCCGGTAACCTAAGGGATGGAAAAACGTCTTAGGAGAGGCACTTGTAAACAATGTCAAGCAAAGGACAGGACTAAAATTATAGGGATGATGGGCTATGACTTTCTAATAACCTGATTAAATTTTGGGCCAAGGCCCAGGCTGTAGGTCCAAAAAATTTAAAAAAAAGTTTATCGCCATAACTCCATCCAAATTCGTCACATCGACTCGAAACAAAAACTTAAAGGTGCATCTTTCAAATCTGCATCCAATAGCATGTCTCATTACATTACGGGGGTTACCCCCCAGTTAGAGGTAGGGTGATCAATGTCACGTGGGTCGGGAATAAAATTTCAAATGGGTATAAGATCGTAAATTTTCACCAGATTTACTCCAAATTGATATGTGACGTTTTTGACTGGATATCCTTTTGTGTTTATAGGTCAGCACTAAAATGACTGCTCCGGACGGATGTGCCGTGCCTTGGCACCGCTACTTGTTTAACTTTTTTTTTTTTTTTTTTTTTAGGGGAGTTTATTTATATATGTACAGTATCCTCAGACGCATTGGATCTGCCACTTAAAAGACGAAACTTGACTGACAAATGACGATTTTATGAAAGATTATGTGTGACCTATAATGACGGGTGAAGTCTGGTACCGATATCGTTATTCACAAAGCACGCTAAATACAGCTTGGTTCAAGTCACAAATCGCAACGTGCTTACTTGGTTTTTACAGTACGCAAAAGGCAAAACCAAAATCACTTCTGCCAAATAAAAATGTAAAACTACAGTAGAAAGTGTTGATTTTGAAGAACATCTACGCTCAACATCACTTTCATCAAAAGCTACTACTCGAACATGTTCTGCTCGCTCAAATACATCCAGTTAGCTAGAACACGCTGCCCACCTTTTAATAAACTATGAAGGAAATGCCATAGAGAGAAAGTGTATTGTACTGACGAATACTACGTATTCGTGAAAAAAATATTTCGAAATATTTATAAGCGCGCTTGTAAAATTCATCCGTCAGGCACGTCACACTGCTGAAAGAAGTTTATATATTCACATTCTATCCTCTTTGCTACAGGAGATCTCTACAGTCTAATATATATATATACAGATAGATAGATAGATAGATAGATAGATAGATATAGATAGATAGATAGATAGAGATAGAGATAGAGATAGAGATATATATCAGATTGCGTGAAAAATATAACAAAAAAGGTGTCACAGTACTGAATGGGGGACAAACATAATCGATCAGTTATTTGTACGAGGCTTAGGCGTCTTGTTGCTGGATGAATTTTGGGCTAAGTCACTTGGCAATATAAGCAAACATAGCGGTGTGAGTTATATTTGTGTTGCACATGCATTTTTTTTTCCTAGGTGAACTAAGGGATTAAGCGCGTGGCAAAATAGACAAGTATAGCGAGGTGAGCTTGTCGGGTGAACTCTGGGAATAAGATTGTGTCAATACGTAGGAGTATAACCCCTCACTGAGTTCTCGTTAGTGGCGTGATGGCTGATTTGTTGGTGCCGCCCACATATCCATCACCCCGTCCTGCCCTGCCCCACCTCACTCGCCCCACCCCTGCCACACACAACCCTACTACACAAACTCCTGCCACTCACCTCTGACACACATCCCTGCCACACACCCCATGCTCCGCATCCCTGCCACACGCCCTTGCCATATATCCCTGCCACAAACATCCCTGCCACGCACCCTGCCACACATTTCTGCTACACACCCCTGCCACACACCATTCCCTCCATTTTGCCCTGCCTTTGACACACACCCTTGCCATATACCACTCTGAAATCACCAACAGTTTGCAATAGCCTTATTCTTATCGCTAGTATTACCATAAATGCTACAGGTATCGTTAAGGATAACTTTCACTCACACATTTTTACCCTGTTCCCATACGGACACAATATCCTGCCTCACATCATCCCTCCTGTCCTGCCCCTGCCACTGCCTCAGCCCTGCCAGTCAGCAAGTACCTACCTCCACCCCTATCACAAATACTTGTATCACCCTGACTACCTCTAACATCAATAAGAAGTTTACAGTACCTTCATCATCCTTATCCTACCATATTTTACGTAGTACTCTGTATTATCCTGTTCCCCTGCAAATCCAATAACGTATCACTCATATATCTATCATCCATCCCCTGACACATATCCCTGCGCCCTCTACCAACCAGTTACAGAGGGTTTATTTTTTTTCTAGTCTGATGAAGAGCCCCAACCCTTTTCATCTCAAGTTGATGGCCTAGTGTAGTCAGACTGAAGATCCTACCTCATATCTATGGCTCATCGAATTTCATGAAACCACGACTCACTACTCAAGTTGTGGGAGTAGGCCAGATCCATCAGGTAAAAACGGACCGACTATAGTCTGCCAGTCTGAGTCTGAAACTGCGTCAATCCTCTCATTATAACAGCCTGACGCTTTTATTTTTGTCAGCTAAGGAGGCACCCTAGCATCTCTTTCGTAAAGTAAATTTCGACATATGGGGCGTTAATATTCCTTTGTATTTTATCTATGTCGAAGTTTAAAAGATGAAAGAAATTATTTAAAGGAATATCAAGGTGTAATATACTGTACAAAGTAACAGGTAAGAATGAGGTTCCGGAATGATTCGTAACCCAACGAGAATACGTCCTGAGTAGCTTTATAGACAAGGAGAGAAACTGCAGCAGTAGTTAGGAATAATATTTTAAAGGAGGGCTGTAGTGGAAGAAGTGAGAGAAGTAATAGTAGTAGATGACAGTGTGAGACAGCCGAGAGGAGATGATGCTCAAGTGGTGGTGTGTTGGACTGTTCAAAAGGACGACACATCGATCGCCAACTTAAGCAAGGCACAGTATGGGGAGAAAACACCAAGTGCAGAGCAGAGGCCCAGTTTATTCAACGTTTCACCAGTGCTAGCTTCTTCAAGAATAACCTGTTCTGCACTTGGAGTTTTCTATATACAAGCTGTCACAGCCAACGCTGGATTCACAGTCAACAGTGTGGGGACTTCAAGATAGCTAAAATAGTCTTAACTTCCATAGCGATCCACCGACATGTCACAAAAACATCCCCCTTATATTATCATCACATCAGTCCTGCATGAGGCAGCCTGGGTATGCATTCCATCTAGATGCAAGGTATAAGTGCTCAAATGTTGACGTGTGAAGATATGTGAAGCCATCTGTTGAGCGTAAGAAGACTGCTGGGCCTAGGAAGCCTGTGTAGTGTATGCCCAGTGAAATGGTTAAAAAGAAGTAATGAGTGTGTGTGTGTGTGTGTGTGTGTGTGTGTGTGTGTGTGTGTGTGTGTGTGTGTGTGTGTGTGTGTGTGTGTGTGTGTGTGTGTGTGTGTGTGTGTGTGTGTGTGTGTGTGTGTGTGTGTGTGTGTGTGTGTGTGTGTGTGTGTGTGTGTGTGTGTGTGTGTGTGTGTGTGTGTGTGTGTGTGTGTGTGTGTGTGTGCGTGCGTGCGTGTGTGTGTGTGTGTGTGTGTGTGTGTGTGTGTGTGTGTGTGTGTGTGTGTGTGTGTGTGTGTGTGTGTGTGCGTGCGTGCGTGTGTGTGTGTGTGTGTGTGTGTGTGTGTGTGTGTGTGTGTGTGTGTGTGTGTGTGTGTGTGTGTGTGAGAGAGAGAGAGAGAGAGAGAGAGAGAGAGAGAGAGAGAGAATCCAGCCAGCATTAAAGAGGGATGTGATGGAGCAGGATAGGAATGTCCAGCAGAAGCCTCCCTCACTCTCTAGGTATGCTCGGCTCTGGGTCTCTCCGCTCGTTAAGTGGCTTCAGATAGATGGATCAACCCCGGGCCTGCATAGATAGATTAGTAGATAGAAGGGATAGAAAGGCACGGGATTAATGAGCACTGGGGATAGATGGCAGAATGATAGCTGAAGTAGATGAATTGGGGAAGGAGAGATGGATTACGCAGACATAGATGAAGGTAGAGTTTAGCTACCATCTCAGTTCTCATGACCATAACAAAAGTAATTAAAGACAGCCGAAGAAACTTAGAGAGGGATTACATGGACACAGATGAGGATATACAACAGCTGGAGCAATGGGCTGTAATGTGCAGAACGAAGGAAGATGTCTTACGAAATTTTCCAAAGTAACTTAGAAAACACAACTACAGCAAAGGTCATTTAAGACGATCTGGGAAAATGCGAGACAATACACACACAAATATAAAGAAAAACTACTGCTACAACCTTCAAACGACTATAACATTGAGCTATTTAGAAATACTATGAAACCAGAACATAGTCATTAAGACAAACATGAGGTGAGAATACAGATGCCATTATAGTTCTCACGATTATAACAAAGGACATTAAAGAAAAAACAAGTGTTGAGAGATGCTACCGATAAGCAGACACAAAGAAGGAAAGAACTTAGCTACCATTTTAGTTCTTACGGCCATCACAAAGGCCACTAGAGACAAACTGAGAGACAGGATGCCATGAGGAATTATTATCTCTTCCCTATTCTATCACCTATCACAAAGGCAACAATAGACAAACCGAGAAGTAGATCAAAGTATAAATACACAAGGAAATCATATACCTTTTCACTTCTCACGCCAATAACAAGGGTCATTAATGACAAAGCGGGAAACCGAGAGACTGGGAACGAAGATATATGGCAACGCTGAGCTTGCAAATCATTTCTCACCATAATAAAAAAAAGTAACATAAAAAAAGAAAATAAGTAACTGAGAGAGTCTATGCGGATCTGTACGGCGACAGTGCGTACCTTCTCTGCTCATAATTATGACTGGATATTTCAGAAACGATTTACGGTGCAGATAAATACTGAACACCATCCTGACTATCAGTATTGCGAGAGTGAATCAGAAAATTGAGAGTGATATAGAAACACTGCATTACTATGAAACATATTATGCGGACACTGATAGGATCACTGTACACGACTATCATAAACATGACAAACAAGAAGCGGTGCCAAGGCACAGCAAACTCGTCCCCGGCAGTCATTTTAGTGCTGACATATAAACACAAGATATCTAGTCAAAGATGTCATATATCAAATTTGAAGTATATTGGGTAAAAACTGACGATTTTAATACCATTTGAAACTTTACGCCCAACGCGCCTGACACTGACCCCCCTACCGCTAAGTGGGGGTAACACCTCCGATGTAATGAGGCATGTTACAGGATGCAGATCTGAAAGCTGCACAGTTAGGTTTTGGTTTCACGTCGATATGACAAATTTGAAAGGGGTTATGACGAAAAACTTTACATATATATATATATATATATATATATATATATATATATATATATATATATATATATATATATATATATATATATATATATATATATATATATATATAAAACATTCTTCGGGCCTACAGCCTAGGCCTTGGCCCACTTTGGCCCAATATTTAATCAGGTGATCAGATCATACCCTATCATCCCTGTAATTTTAGTCACAATCGCACCAGTAGTTTTCGCATGAAATTTTTAACAGCAGTCAGACAGACAAACAAACAGAGAGACAAACAGAGTGAGAACAATAACCGTCCCCGAGCCCCTCCGGGGAGGGGAGGGGAAAAGATGAAATGCTGAAGGAGAGATGGGTAATTTAAAAAAAAACTGGGAACTAAAGCATGAAAGGAGTACAAATTAGAAAGGAGTACAAAGGAAAGTAAATAGCAACAAATCTATTAGTTGTTTCGGGGCTGCTTGTTAGAAAGAAGACAACGACAAAGGCATCTGTTTCAATGATATGAAGATATAGATGGTAAAGCAAGAAAGTTCCTCTCACTCACTATTTTCTTTACACCCTCCCCCCTCCCACACACGTACAGACTGTTTCTGACCCATCACAGAATTCGTATAACTCACAGCTCAAAAAAGATACTATCTCAACATTTATTTTTCTAGCGTGTTTCGTAATTAACTATCCCTTGAACTGCAAACCAATGATCCCTCCCCTTCCCCCAACACACACTTGTTCTGGTCCATCACTAAACACGATTAACACGCAAAATTGTACAAACTTTACAGTCACCAGATTCGCTTTCCCGGGTAGGGTAAGTTTAGATCGCAGCCGCATCTGGCCACTGGATCACCGACAAACTTAAGACCAAATCTTTGTCCAAACTATGACTTGTTTATTCAGGAAGAACAAGATAAGGCGAATCCACAATTTTCCCATGTCTCTTGCTTTTCCTGCAATAATGAACCCCGAGACAAGAACTCGTCGTTGACCTTTGACCTGTGAATCTTCTTCTCTTGTACTATATTTAAAAAAAAAAAAAAGATGGTAGTTAGTTACGATAGGGTAAATGACTGTTCGCTTGTCATCGACCTGATCGTGTTTGCTTGTAAATCTCCTTAAATTAGTCTTCATTAAAAGCACAAACAAATCCCATTTACGACCAAAAAAAAAAAAAAAATTAGTCTGAATTTCCCACCTTTGTCTTTCACTAGGAAAAAAAAAAAGTCTTAGATACATAACGGGAGCTAATAGTATGTCTGTCTGTGAACCTCCTTTACTTGACCTCAGACAAAGCAAAAACACACACAAACCATAATCAGGACAGGGGAATTCATCATAAATTTATCTGCGAATCAACTTACGCTCAGAAACCGCATCCTGGGTCGCGTCCAGATAAAATCAGTGGACGCATCTGGTGGTGGTGGCGGTGGAGTCCCTGGCTGGCCCTTACGGCTGGCACGTCATCAATTAACCTCTTACATACATCAATTAATCTGGGTGTCTGGGAGGCGGGCTCATGCTATTCATACACACACACACACACACTGGCTTGGTTACTTCAGATGGCTTGGGGATATCTCTTGGGTCTCATCTTGTCTTTGCTTCCTTGCTTTAGATCTCTCTTGGGCTTCATCTTATCCTCTATCTCATTTGAGTTTTATCCTGACCGTTGTCTCTCTCTCTCTCTCTCTCTCTCTCTCTCTCTCTCATCACCATTATCATCATCATCATTATAATCTCCTTGCTCATCTAATGTTTTCTTTCTCCCCCCTCTTCTTTCTGTACGTCATTGCTATCATCATTCCTGTCTCTTCCTCCACCTCAACCACTGTTATTATTATCTTCCTCCTCCTCCTCCTCCTTACCTGTCCATCTTCATCTCCACATCTCATTACATCATTTACCTTTATCCTCAGCACTTCGCCCTTGACTAAGTGAAGGTGTGGCAAATATTCGCTGGGCACTTTTACGATCCTTTCACTTCTATGCTCTTCCTTTTACATCCTCGTAACTCCTACCAGTGCCATTTATAACAGGGTGAAGATAAAGATGATGGTGGCGATGGCGATGGCGATGATGATGATAATGATGATGATCCAAGCGGCAAGGACATATGTTACTAAAAGGGAACAATCGCAGGCTGTTGACGCCTCTCTTAAGTGTTGCAAATTTTAATTCAGCATTCAGACAACTGTGTTTTGTCTGTTTGTCAGGGATCAGAACGAAGAGCAGCAGTTGTGGAAAAAGAGTCTTCTAAATGGTAAAATCAGGATCTCCTCTTCAATTTCCCACCTAAATGGTGATGAATAAAACGGGAAAACCAGCGATAATATACAATCAATCCTCTCAGTCCGAAAAAATTATGTTTCTATTTCATGCAAATTGTATCAGGCTTATGACAGCACCCTCGTAATGGTGTTAATGAAAGTAAATCAAGTTCACCTCCAGCTGCAAAAGTCTCTCATGAGTTTAACATAAACCGACTGGAGATCGAAAGTAGGCTATAAGCTGACAACACTTCATCCTGGTGAAGGGGTTAATCTGAAAAGTAAAACGACAGGGGAAATTGCATATATGAAATTATTTTACCACGAAACGTCTCCCCGAAGATGAAAAAATAAAATATCAGACAGATGCAAGATGAGAAAATAAACCTCATGTTACTCAAGGCGTTAAGAGAGAATGTTTCTAACATCTAATAAGAGTTGTCTTTTCTGTACTGAGTAAAACTGTCGGGTTGCAGAAAGAATGCAAAAATGAGATCACGGAAAGGCTGGGTGAAAAGGATTATTGGAGCGTCCTGGTAACCTTGGATAAACAATGTGATTTAAGGAAGCTTCCGTAGGCGAGGCATTATGTAATGACGCTAACCAACGAAAAATTTTTATTCCTCTGTTTCACTACCGCAGTAACAATCGGAGGTGATGTTGCGGGTACACAAACCACTAACATGAGCTTCATCATACCAGTCACCATAACTTCTACCTGAGTCACATGCCTCGCTAGTGAAGCTTACACTGTTGGGGATTCATTTCGTCCAGATGCAAACAAATCAGCTACAGAAGCGAATCCAAATACCGAAAATTTCCCTTCTTAGGGAATGCAAGATTGTCTCCACACAAATACTGGACACCAACAAAACGTCAGAGAAAATGGTCGAGGTGAATATTGAACATAAAAAAACCTAGGATCCCAACATATGCTTGCTTATATGGTTTGACTTTAACTCAATAATTTTCTTTAAAAGGAAAAAAAAGGGGGCATCTGGAGGGAAAAGGCTCAAAGAGCACCTATGCTAAGTCTGAAGCATATTCCAGGAGAAATAAAGGAAGAGTGCTAAGGTGATAATTGTTTAGAAGAAAAAGAAACTGAGAGATAACAGTATATCTCCGTACTTTCATGTGAAGACCTGATTAGGGCCAGCGACGCATTCTCCCCAGTTGTATATCTCCCCACCCGTATATCTCCCCGCCTGCATTTCCCCGTCTACCTATCTCCATACTTGCATATCTCCTCACTTACATATCTCCCTACCTGTGCAACTTCCCATTTACTCATATGCACAGCTTTACAACCTTCACCTTCATGTCTCATCACCTGCATACCCTCCACTGCTCAATCCCCACATAATACCCACCTACACAACAGCCCACCTACACAACCCCAACCTACAGAACTCCCACCTACACAACGCCCACCTGCACAACCATCACCTTCACAATCCCCACCTGCACAACAGTCCCTCACACAACACCCACCTACTCAAGCACCCACCTACATAACACCCACCCATACAACCCTAACCTACACAACACCCACCTGCACAACCGCCACATACATAACATCCACCTACACAACTTCCATCAACACAACACCCCATTTACACAACTACACACCTGTAAAACTGTCCACCTGTCCTACCACGAAATGAAATGGCAAAATGAGATATTGTATAATGCAAAGATAAATTCAATGTGGCAACAAAAGGGGGACCAGTGGATTGGTTTAAGCTCCTTCACTTAGAAAGGTCTCTCACAAACTGAACAAAATTATACAACGCATTCTTCAGTCAATAGCAAGAACAAAAGATTAACGGATGTCACTGTACTGATTCAAGCGGGATAATGGAGTCAGTTGCTAACACCTTTGGCAGATGTCTCCTAAGCTGAGTAAAATCGTCTGGTGGATACAAGAAGGAAATGTGGATACAACCCTTAGAATCTGGCCTCCTGCGCTTCTCCCCATCTGGATAACCGAGAATGGATACGGCAAAACGAGAGATAATACACACGTACGTTAAAAAGTGCAACGAACCGTGGGGCTAGCGTATGTTTAAAGGCAAATTACGGCCTCCGCTGGTAAGTCTCCAGTGACGACAGGCTACTCCTCGTGCTGAAATACATCGTCTCAAGAACGTCAAGATACTGTGTTTTACCTTTCTATCATCCTGAAATTGCTGAAGTATAAAAGACAACCTTGTGAAGAAACGACGATAATCCGATGTTCCAAAACGTCGTCTGGAGTACAAAGATTGTAGGCAATTTCTCCAGCACTCTGACCACACCACCTTCCCCTTCCCCCCTTCCTACTGCCTGAATTTTTCGAACCAGACGCAAGCCAGGTAAAACTGTGGCCACCTGCACAACTCCCCACCTGAATCGCCAAGAAATGAGACGGCAAAGCGAGCGATAATACAAAGATAAATTGGAAAGTGGCAAGATCAGAGGGCTAGCTTATATTTAAAGCTAACTTACGACCTCCGCTGGCAAAATATAACACAGCCCTCCACTAAAAACATCACCATCAATCAGTGTTAAGCTTTCGTATAAACACACGGCCAGTTTTCTCTCCCATCTCGCCACTGTGAGAAGGGATTGCACGTTAGAAACTAATTTAGTAGGTGTAGTTAAGAGGCGATCTGGACATAATGAAACACATGGAGATTGAAAGGTTGGCCCGTTCAGCCCAAGGACGAATTTTTTACTTTGTTCTTGATTTTATTTAAAAGATAGCCTACTTTTATTCACCTTACAATATAACTTACCGACTTCTAGAGATTAGATATTGCCTTCATTAATCTATTCATTTTCAGAAGTTCTCCCTAAGGTGAACTCAATCGTCTGGTGGAAGCAGGAATAAAATAACGAGGTCCTTGGGTGGAAGGGGTTAACAAACCCAGTGCGGAAAAGTGAAAGTGATGGGAGAAGGAAGAGAGCAGACCACGGACAAAGTGAAGAGGCAAAATGGAAGATTTTCAGCACGATGATATCTTTCTCGTTTTATTCTTGGTGTCACCAAATGAACTTATTCAGCAGCTCCTTCACTTCGGTTATTTCATAATTATTTTGCTCTTGCTGCTGCAAACGATTTTATTCAGTTAAGGAGCAGCCCATCAAAGCGAGGGCGCTGGTAAAAACTATATCTAACCCTTCCAGTTCAAAATGTCTCTTCAGACCTGAATACGGTCGTATGGAGCTACCAGAAATAGAACATGAAATCATCTTCATGAAGGAGCAAACGACTTCACTTCGATAGAGTAGTTTTTATTTTATTCTTGCTACCTAAAGACAACAGCCAATTGTTTGGATTGGAGAGACTTCTCGAACTGGACGAGTATGACGAAGCCTTCATTAACCTGTTCAGTACGAATGTTTTCCGAAGCTGAACAAAATCATCTAGAGTAAGCACACGTACACACACACACCAAAAAAAAAAAAAAAGCAAAAAAGCCATCGTAATGAAGGTGTTAAGAAATTTCAGCAGTGATAGGGATACAAACAATCTCCTTTGACTCCTTCGGTCGAGTGACGCCTGTTTCATACTATTCCTTCTGCTGACGAATATATTCAGCGTAGGAAGAACCTCTCCCAGTGAACGAGTTAAGGGGTAGAGATCTTTTTTTTTTTTTTTCCTTTCTTTTTTTACCATATTTTGGATATGGTAGGAAGTCCATTCCAGAAGGTCAGTGGTCCACCTACGACACATCAGTAGAAGGCTAATTCACTGCAACCCTTATATTTCCCACTGGCATCAATACCCGTCATCTCTACTGTGGCATATATCACATTCACTGGTGTTCTGGTATCCTTCGAGTGTGGTGGTCGGTCGGCCCAATGGAAGAACAGCACAAACCGTTCCCTGCAAAAGATAGGATCGAACCTCGAATCACATCGTAGCTAATCGCCCTGTCCACTCTAGCACCACCCTCCCAAAATTATTACTACAACAACACGGCTATAGACTTGACGCAGGTGGTGGTATATGAACGTGTGTGTACTGACCTCTGTGCATGGAAGAACTGCTATTATAAGTGTGTGTGTGTGTGTGTGTGTGTGTGTGTGTGTGTGTGTGTGTGTGTGTGTGTGTAGATAATACCAAAGGCAGAGAGCCTGCAAAGTAGTATTTTGTACCTCGCTACGGTTCACTATAAAGTAGAACTAAGTACCTCACTACGGTTCAATATAAAGTAGAAATAAGTACCTCGCTACGATTCACTGTTCACCACTGCACCGGGCCTCCATATTGTACACCTTGATACTAAGAGTTAAGTAGATTCTTGAGGGAACACCAGTATCCAATCTCTTCAGGTGATCTCAGGCTGATCTAATCTTGTGATAAGATAATTATGGCAAACGTTTCAATCATTATTTTAACAAACTCCTTAAGACAGTTCTTGTCTACATAAATTACTTCCCACGAATTATGTATTTTGTAAATCATCTGGTTATAAACTATTATATAATCATGCTGTAAGATTAATCCTCGTACTTCTGTTTGACCGATATTTTGACCTGCTCAACACGCACGCACACGCACACGCACACACACACGCGCGCACGCACGCACACACACACACACACACACACACACACACACACACACACACACACACACACACACACACCTTTCATCTGGGACGATAAGAAAGATAGACTAAAAAAGTCTATCGGTGGCCTGAAGACAACTGCAGCGTTTCCCAGGGCTTCTATATCCAGTATTTTGCGCTTTATGAGCGCGTGACGAGCGAGCGAGCGTTTGTACAGACGCTTATCATCATAATTTCATCTTGATGTAAACTTTCAACGTTTCTGGTGAGGCAGTTAAAACAATAACAGAAAATTAATTGAACTAAAATATCTACTTTCTCATGTTTTCTCTCTTTCACGTTTTCTCTTTGGATGTGCATATAGCTAGGCCCCGTAGTATTTGCCACACGTGCAACGGTCAGTTCTCTGCTCCCGACTCGCTGTGTCAACGAACTACATTGGTAAACGCTTGGATATTTATCGAATAATAAAATCTAGAAATGGGGCGATTGCCCTTGCTGATTTCACCTCCTAAACAGAGAAAAAACATTCATATAAAATTATGAGAGTAATATTCGATATTTAATTATTAGAATTCATGCAAGGAAAAAAAGTGTTACGACAGGAAATCTTTTTAAATTCGATTTCATAGTTGGAACAAGTCGATTGAGCCCTCGGTACATTCCTTTGGAAAGCTGGAATTCCAAGGAGCTTCTTTGATCACATGAGTAAATATATAGCTAAATTAAAAATTTACTGAATGCATCGACTGCCTGCTGAAAGAATCTCTTCTCTGTCTCACACATTAGAAAAGTTATTAGCCTCAGAAAACCATCATGGTCAGGCCGTATCACGTCGAGCTAGGCCGGGTCATGTCGGGCCGCTCATTTCTCAGCTGAATGTAAACATCACTTTGCTCACTGTGCTCGCTCGTTCATAATAAGTAGTCCGTTATACCCTATGCAAAATTTTCTTTCCCTAAATCCTTTTAACACATAAACTTTAATGTACTGGTATATCTGTGTTTAAAGTATGGATACCGATGGCTTCTTTTTGTTTTGTTTTCACTGCCTCCAAACGATTACATTCAGCTTTCAAAGAATTCTAATAACGAAGACATAAGTGAAGGCTATACGAGTATGTAACCTATTCATTTCCAATAGTCTCTTCTAATTGGAATGTAATCATCTGGTAGAAGTAATATTAAGCCAAAATTACTTCAATGTAATGAACGGGTTATAAATTATACACGGAACCAACCACTTCATGGCAAGTTTATTCTAACCCAGTGGGTCTCGATGGGATACACTTGGGTCCGTATTCTCGCTGTTTGAGGTAGCTTCCTAACACCTTTTCCTATGCGATTTATTCGTTTATTACACCTTATTGTTCTCATCAGTGTTGCTTAAATCCTTCTAATATAGCCATACTCTGCATAAATTACTTGCAAAGTGAAATTAACCAGCCGTATCCAAAAATAAATGGCTAAGGAAAAGGTAGTTGGGAGCTTCCTTAACCACGGGAATACGAGCCCTGAATCCTAGGTAAGGAATTTCATGTTCAAAAAGGAGGTATTTTGGGCAGGGAAAGAACTGGAAAGGGATATGTGGGGGCGCTCACCATCCACTCACTCGATGTAGTGATGCTTTGGGTGTCTGCCCTTTCCTCTCTTCTTTCCTTCCTCTTATTTCTTTCTTTCATTTTTTCCTCTTTCCTCTGCCTATGGGTGACTTTACACTCCCTCTTCTGTCTTTCTTTCCTTCACTGTTTCCTCTTCCTTCTGCCTAAGGGTGACTCTACACTGAGTGACAAGCCAAATGGTTTCCTGTACATCAAGAAATCATTTATTACGCTGGGTGGTAACCATATGACCAAATTATGGCGCCTGGTGGTTCAGTGGGTAATTAAGGTGCTCCAGTCGGATTAAGCCTGTGTAGGTTTATATCCAAGGGATGGTTGGGGTTTATTGCTCACGTAATGCCACTCAGGGATGAGTGAAGCTGGTCACTTTCATCTTAAACGTCAGGACCTACTTGCCTAGCCCCGGGTTCCTACGCTCCTCATTGGGCGACATAGGATTTGATGATAAATGGCTTGACGAAAGAACTGGAAAGGGATAGGCTAAGTATTTCGCGAGATTCTTCATACACACCTGCAATGACTCTAGTAAGGCAATTGTCTGGAAACAAAGGAGTATACACGAAGGAAAGCAAACAGCAACAACAGATACAGACCTGTTGGTCACTTCGTGGCAGTTTGGTATAGGTAAGATTAATACTAACAACACTATTCTACCATTTAAGGACAAGGATAGAAAAGCAGGAAGGCTCCACCCCACCCACCAAACCCTCCAGCCGATGCCGACAGGAAATACTGAGAAGGATCACCAAGCAGAATAGAAAAACTGTCATGGAAAGTTCATAAGAAAGAGTGAAAGAAAATTTTAATCTGAACCATCTACATGAAAAGGAGGTCAACTATATTTATCAATGTTGCGCTGCGGGTTGCACCATCCGAGCTTTGGAAAAACAAAAGTTTATATATACAGAAGTGTTTTATTCAGGAATAAACATATTAAGCCGGGGGTTGGAAAACAGATACTTATCCAAGCAACCTTTAAAGGTTAGTACTGTATCACAGTTTACTATACTGGAGGGCAATTTGTTCCATATATTTACAACTCTATTAAAAAAGAAATGCTTAGGTTCATGCGACTGGAATTCGTTGCCAATTATTTTATAACCAATGCCTCTAGTATAATTCAAGTGATCAACTGTGAAGTATTTATAGTGTCCTTTGAATATTTTAAATACTTGAATTAAGTATCCTCATAAAATGCGTTTAGTTAGGGTAACGAGATACAGGGCTTCTAAACGCTCCTCGTATGGTTTGTTTCTCAATCTAGGTATCATTATGGCCACCCTTCGTTGTACTCTTTCAAGCTTCTCTATAACTTTTTTGTAATAGGATGACCAGAAATGGACACAATACTCCAAGTGTGGGCCAACTAGAGAATCATAAGGTAAGGATGATTTATATTCGAATGCTCGACCATTGAATCCGATTAATTAGCTGGCTTTCTAAACAGCCTCCGTACACTGTCTACATGGTTTAAGATCATTTGTCATTATGATTCCTAAGCCTTTTTCATGACTGTCATGATCTAGTTGAATACTATTCATGGTGTAACTGGCATTGTCATTTCCATTTACAGTGTTTACACTTTGCATTTACTAATATTAAAGTCCATCTGCCACTGAATTTAAAATTATTTGTTGATAATTTCCTAGTTGCAGTTTGTTGCCTTTCTTGAATATTGGGGTTACATTTGCTGGATTCCATTCATAAGATACCTTACTGTTTCTTAGTGATTTACTGAATACCTCAACTAATGGCTTAGATATTTCATTCACCGTTTCTTTCAGAATGCGCGGAGATTTTGTATCTAGCCCTGGTCTTCATTTACTTCAAGTTTGCCAATGGCAAGTCGTACATTATTCCCCTGAACAATAATGTAGTTAATTATGTTGCCCTCTTCTATGGCAGCAGGAAAAGCTGTGGGAATGGATGTACAGTATTTTCAACTGTAAACACGGATGCAAAGAAAGTGTTGAGAATTTTAGCCATCTCAGGTTCATCTTCGGTATACTCTCCATTATCTGTGACTAGTGGGCCAACTGTTGGTGATATTACCTCCTTGTTTCTGATCTCGCTATCTATCTATTGCCATTAATCCCGTAAGGGGTGGCCACAATCAAAATCGCATTCATGTCGTCCTGTCCCCCGCCATTTCACTGCCCTGCTCCCAGCTCACATCCCCCTCTCCCATATACTTCTCCAATACATCTCTTCATCTCATCCTTGGCCTCCCCTTTCCTCCTCACTCACATACACTCTCCTCGTCAGCCTCTCGCTCTTCATCCTCTCCATATGGCCAAACCACCTCCATGTGTTTCTCCTAACGCTTCACATCATATCCACATCCGCACCACAACGCTCCTTCACTTCCTCATTTGTCAGTCTGTCTCTCCATGTGACTCCACATGCTCCTCTTAAATAACTCATTTCCACTGCTCTCACTCTTGTGTCCCTCCAACGAGGTCCAAGCTTTACTTCCATACGTTAGAGCTGGTATCACAATACTGTCATGCAGTAACTTTTTCACGTCCATGCTCACTTCCCTGTTTCTTATCACTGCTCTCAAAGAACCAGCAACGTTTCTCCCTTGTTGTACCCTTTAAAGCACTTCACCCTCTAAACTTCCATCCTTACTCATCACACTACCCAAGTACTTAAACGCACCCACATTTTCCATTTCCCCATCACCCAACCTCACTGTACATTCACTGACTTCATTTCTCTAGAGACCATAACTTTACTCTTCCCTATATTCACCTTAGATTCTGTTTCTTACACACTCTCCCAGACTCATTCACCAAGCCTTGCAGCTCCCCTTCGTCATCACTTAACAACACAGTATCATCTGCAAATAACAGGACAGGGAGTTTCCACACACTGTCCCCTTTCATTAGGGCCCTCCAACATCCACTGCCCTACCTTGTATCTCTTTTCTGTTTCTGATATGGCTGCAAAATTCTTTTGGGTTGGATTTAGTGATACATGCAATGTGAGTTTCATAATTTAACTTACTTTGTTTTATTAATTTTTTTGCTTCTCGATGAAAATCATCATATAAATTTTAATCGCTTTGATTCTTTGTGGTAATACTGTATACTTATTGTGTGCAAGTTTATTCTTTTTGCTGATAGGCAATGCTTAATTTCCGTATTCCACCATTTGGGTTTATTATTTTTGCAGGCCATCAGTTTCGCAGTGGAATATATACTATTATTGCATTACTGAGAATATCTGTGAATAATTTCCATGCTTCATTAATATCTACTGTTTGAACAAAGGGATTCCTGTCACTAGAAACAATTATTTCATATACCTTTTTAAAATCCGCTCTCTTGTAGTAAGGCACTTTCTCATAACTTGCCCTGACACTGTCGTTATTGAAACTGATGTTGAATGTGATCATGCAGTGGTTGCTAGTGTCAAAGCCATTCACTACCATAACATCATTTACCAAGTTTTCTTATGTGGCCAAAACAAGATCTAAGAAGCTAACTCCCCGTGTTGGGCAGTCTACGAACTGATGCAATGAACTTTCTTGCAAGTCAGTATACCGGTCCAACCCTATGTATGATAATGGAGTCTCTCCACATTTGACAACTGGTAAATTAAAATCACCAAATATTACAGAATTATGGGTGCCGCATATTTCAGTAATTTGGTCGTAAATTTCACTATCTGTGTTACTGGACTGTGCGGGCAAATGATAAATTAAGCCAAGCACTGTTTTGCTAGGGGATGTATTTCTAAGGTGGAGAAAAATACTGTCAAAATTATGAACAGAGGGCTTAGGAATTATGACTGGAAAAAGTCCTACACTAATATATAACAGTACACTGCCTCCACTCCATTATTTCTCTCACTACAGAAAATATTGTAACCTGGTATGTTGTACTCCACTAAAAAATCTCATTCTTCCACATTGATTCATAATTCTGTTACACCCATTACAACACAATTTTCAGCAAAAATATAAGCCTCTGATCAGAAAATTTTATTTCGCAAAATACGCATATTCACATGATAAACTTTAATATACTTGCCTCCATTAGTCTGTTTATGATTCATGATGCCTACATCGACTCACCTACAGGCCTCGTATGATGATTTTTTTTTTTTTTTCAGGAAAAATGCACTGCATCATCCAATAAACGACCAAAATGAGCAGAGCCAACTGCATTTACGTGTAGACCATCATGTGCGAACAAAGCCTGCTGTTTATAAAAGTGATTTCAGGTGTCTACGAACTCAATACCCTCCTGTAAGCAAAGT
>NC_137008.1:38740722-38745722 GCF_032717465.1 Coenobita brevimanus | reverse complement strand
CTTTCTTCACCATCTGATCTCTGCATTTAATGATTTCACCGTTTTTTTCTTTCATTGATGTCATTTGTTGTTTTCCTAGTGCCATTGTACTTCGGACCTGTTTCACACTTTTTCCATTTTTGATGGTTTCTTTGACCTGATCCATGTTTCTGTTTTTCTTCTCTTTGTCTTTTGTTGATAAGGTTATTTAATTCCGCTCGTTCTCTTTCGTCTTTCTTTGTTTTTACTTTCATTTCATTTCGTTTTTTCATAAGCTCGAGTGTCTTTTCTGAATCTTTCTTGGCTTTGGTTGTATTAGGTTTTCCTACTGCCTCCGCTGATTCTCTTAGCACTTTTGTTAGTCTGTCATTCAGCTCATCAATGTCACATTTAGCCTGAAATCTGTTCCCTATTTCCAACTGAAAGACTGCTTTGTTTTCCTTTACTATCATTGGGCATATCTTTTTATCCTTAATCATCATCTTTCCTTCACTTCTGAAATTGAATCTGGCTGTGCAACCCACCATTCTATGATCACTACCTATATTTACTTTGTTGATAACTGTGACGTTTGTGATCGTGTTATTCTTATCTGCTATAATGAAGTCGATTTCATTCTTTGTTTCTCCATTTGGGCTTCTCCAGGTCCACTTTCTCCTTGTTCTTTTGTGGAAGAGTGTGTTCATTATTCTCATGTTAAACATTTCAGCAAAATTCACCAGCATTTCTCCTCTTTCATTCCTTTCTCCCACTCCAAATTTTCCCATACATGCTTCTCTATTTTTCGACATCCCAGCTTCTGCATTGAAGTCTCCCATGAGTATAGTATATGTTGTCTTTTCTTCTTTCATAATCTGGAAGATGTCATCATAGAATGTTTCTATTTCTTCATCTGGGCTTTGAGAAGTTGGGGCATATACTTGTATTACTTTCAGGGTATATCTTTTGCACAGTCTAATGACAAAAATGCTGCTCTGTCAGATACACTGCTGAATTTAACAATGTTGTCGGCAAGATTTCTGTTAATTAGAAATTCTATACCACTACCTATTTCATTTTCTCTTCCTCTGTAATAAAATAAGTGGTTGCTGTCTTCGAGCTGAATTACTTTTTCTTCTTTTCTTTGGATCTCACTCAGACCTACAATATCCCAACAGCACTGAAAGAGTTGAAGTAGCTCCATGCTAACCCACGTAAGTCCTACGTTAAAGTAGACTAACTACGTTAAAGTAGTTAGAAAATAGGAAAATAAACAAGACATCCTGGTGGTTACTGTGCATGCTGCTGATGGGAATGGCAATTATCATATTAATGCTGCAGGCGTTGCCTCACGGGGGTAGCTGTATGAGCATGTCGGTCTACCCTACTTACCACTCACTACTTAACCTACTTAAAACACACTTACTGCCTACTTTTTATAATCACACTAAAGTGAAAATGATGTGATTAAAACACAGCCAAGAGCTTAAGGCTTTTTTTCAGTAAAGTTCTAAATTGCGGGGAAAAAAAAAAAAAAAAAAAAAAGGAGAGGGGGAAAGAAGCTCATCTGTTTCTCCCATCTATTTTATCTGCTTGTCATTATGAAACTGTAACAATATCCGCACTAATCAAACACATCTACTTAGTATAACACAAAGTACACTGGTTACTAACAACTCTATCTGTTTAGCAACACAGGACACAACCAATACATTTCCATAATGACACAGTACTGAGACACACTGACACATGAGCCACACCACACACAACACGGCATCTACTCACGCTATGGGATCTACCCACTCCACAAACAACGCAGCATCTACTTACTAGCACCAATAGTATCTTGATATACTTACAATGTGGCTGTCACTACTAATAGCACCGTATCATACACATTTACTTGCTCACAATACTCACTAACACTCTACCCTGCCACATTCACAATATGACTCACACTGACCGTAACAGAAAACCAGTTTACTGACACAACACAGCCTAGACGCAGTACCTAGACACACTGTCATGACTCACACTGCTCACAACACAGTATATATATATGGAAACAAAACAGAACACACCCAGCACCTTTGCATGACTCCCACTGCTCACAAACAGTACCTAGACACACCTACAGGATTATTTGCACCACTCGCAATACAGTATCTCCTTCCCAACGTAAGACAACAACGCAACATAGTTACACAACTTTTCACCATCACTTTGGCTCGTACTTGCGTTGTCTTAGGATGTTCCTCATCACTTTTTGCTTAGTGATTTGCTTTGTGTACCACATATTATCTTTCTCTTGGATGTTACATTACTTTAAACACAGCAGTACGATGAAGATTATTTCTTGCCCTTAGTGTTCGAAGAGTCTCTCCTCTGCTAAGTAAAATTCTTCGGAAGCAGCTAGATTATAATAAAACGTGTCATATTAGTGAATGGGTTAATACTGACAATTTCTTTAATCAATATAAAAAAGAATATTAACACCTTCAATACAGAGGTGACGTCTTTTGTGTATGCTTTCTGAAGAGCGAGACAGGTTTACTCAGCTTATGTTACAGATCCTTGATGTGAGAGGACTGGCCTTCTAGTGTATGTAATATACATCTTTTGTTATATAAATGTGTTAAATGCAGAAAAAAAAAATAGGCAGACGAGCAGACAGGTAGGCTACTAAGCTCACGAAAACATCGCCCCTGCTGGCTGGTTTTTGACAGCACGTCACTACAACACAATCACCACCGTTTTTTTTTTTTTTTTTTTTTTTTTTAAATCAGCAAAAAGAGTGAAAAAAAAAAACAATAAAACACAAAAGCAATCAGTAACAACAATAATAACAAAAAACAGTAGCAAAACAGCAGCATTAAATGCTTGGGAAACCATATATATCGTATTTATTAATAGAGATACTGCCTGTTTCCTACATTACTTTTAATGCAGTCAATATTCCTATCACTTGCAATACTGAAATTCTTGGTGTCTCGCTAAACAGTTCCCTCGGTTTCGACATCTCACGTTAATTAACTTGCTAAAACTGCCTCAGAGACCATGACTTCCTCACTGACGTGTAGTTAGCTGTAACTTACAAATTATATGGGCTCTTAGCTCGAATATTCCTCAACTTTCTAGAGTACACGTGGGAAGGATGCACTAAAACAACTGAACACAAAACAAAGCTATATCAACAAACCATAACCCAACGATTATAAAGGAACTACATCTCCTACAAGCAAGAAGGAATGTTGTCTCCCTCGTATTATTTTGCAGATACTTTTATGATGAATGCTCAGATGAAGTTGCATCCATTCTGCCTCCTCTTCACGCCATCCCCCGTGCTACACGGACAGCTTGTAGGGCTTACGACTTCACCGTCACACTGCCATACTGTAGAAATTCTACCTAGCAGAATTCCTTTATTCCCCGACCGCTTCCCTTCGGCATTCACGCACCAAGGATTGTTTCCCCCCAGACTTCAACCCACAGCAGGTCAAGTTCAAGTGTTACAATTTTGTTACGAATGGAGAAAACCTGTAGTCTGGTTTATGGAATTTTTTCTATATTTATTTTTTCCTTGCTCCGTTCATCTTCTGTTAATAATAATCAAAAGGAAAAAAAAAGAGCAATAAATACCTAAGCAGCAAAAAAAACAGCAACAAAACAAAAACAACAATAACAAATAAACGTCAATAATTCATCTCTCTCTCTCCATCACATAAAAAAATGCATCAGTATTTTGCGATACCATCCGGTCCCTCCTCAACCCCCTAATTACACGAAATTGCCATAATGTAATTATACGATAAAATAATACTTAATATAATTTGCGAGAATAATGCTGATGTTGTCGGGTAACAAATTCCCACTTAAATAAATGGCTCTTCATTGCCTTGGCATGATATAGGTTAGGATTAATAGTGATGGGGTTGAGAGTGTAACGAACTGGTTGCTGAACTGACTGACATACAAGTATTCGGTACTCGACCTGGTAGGGTGTGCGTCTACCAGTTCTGACATGCGTCAGGGGTAAAGACCTTCGTCCCTGTTGAGTTTCCCTCACTGAACTATACAGACTCTTTCACTCACAAAGGTAAACATCCCGCCAGAACAAATCTCTTCATGCACAGACTCCAAAAGCCTTCCACGTGTGCCTGAAGCACTGGGTGGGGATGGATCATTTCTAAAGTAGTAGACACTGGTGTTCCCCGACCCTGTGAATCAGGCTCTCTTCAAGATACGACAAACAACAGACTGGAGTGTATGACACAGCAATCCATTCCTGTAAAACATCTGCAAGTCAGACGCTAAAGCATCTACGATACATACGGACTGACTGACTGATCAAGTAGTCAAACAATGGACCACTAATCAGTTCTGTCTCTCATCAGTCTATCTGCCTTACCAATAAACCTCAAAAAGTGTATGAATATCCTGTTAAGAAAAAAAAAAAAAAACATACGCATGAATGACGTGTGTGTGTGTGTGTGTGTGTGTGTGTGTGTGTGTGTGTGTGTGTGTGTGTGTGTGTGTGTGTGTGTGTGTGTGTGTGTGTGTGTGTGTGTGTGTGTGTGTGTGTGTGTGTGTGTGTGTGTGTGTGTGTGTGTGGTTGACATAATAAAAGAATAGGTAACATAATAATAATAATAATGAAAATAAATTTTTACCTTATAACTATTATTATTACTATTATTATTATATTATAACGAAAACATCCAAAGAACTGTTTACCAAGTAGAAGTGTATGTACAGCTTATCAGTGGGTGTATAATCTGACGTATATTACTGATATATAGATACAGATATTGTATATATATATATATATCCATCACTCAATCCTACACTGTCCCATGAGGAGTGTAGGAGCCCGGGGCTAGGCAGTTGGTTCCGACATTTGATATGAGTGACCAGCCTTACTCATCCCTGAGTAATCACCCCCAACCACCCCTTGGATATAAACCTTTACCCGCTCAATCCGACTGGAGCGCAATAATTATCCACTAAATCACCAGGCGCCAAAATTTGGTTATATGGTTACC